>NC_056725.1:1707460938-1707658438 GCF_019279795.1 Protopterus annectens
TCTTCCCTGACGTCAGGGGTATATATAATGCATCCGACGCCATTTTCTTCAGTCTTTCTTTCTCGCGGTGCTTCAAGCAGAAGCAGTTCGCAGTGCGGTCGGCCGACTCCTGAGATTTTCAAGTCGAATTTCAGATCCAAAGTCTTCAATAATCTGACCAATGTCAGAAAAAGTTAACAATTGTATTTATTTTACTGCATACCTGTGCTAGGTTTAATAAAGTGTACTAAAAAAACGCTTTGATTTCGCACGACACTAATTTCGTAGAAAATTCAACTACACTATGCCATTGGAGCAACCGACGGCCGCGTGCACAAAAACGCAAGGATAAGGACAGGCAGCCCGAGAGGCCTCGCTGGTCCTCTCCGGTTCACGGTCTTCAGTGAGGCTCCAACGCAGCCCCTGACTACTCCTGCAGAAACACCTTCTTCTTTAAGAAAGGCTCTTCAGACCGACGAGCTCACCATAAATATTAAACCTAAATGTTCAAGGCTCCATGCCTAAGAAACAGATGCTTAAAATGGCAGAAGATTTGATCTCTTTAATCAGGGGTTCCCGACTCCCCCCCCCGACAAAAGGCCTAGACAAGAGGAAGATTATGCCTCCTCTCAGGCTCCTCTGAGGACCAAGATTACTCTTTTCCCCCTTATGAAGATTCTGATGCTGAGGATTCTATTCCCTCAGCTTCTCCTCCTGAAGACTACACACACTGAGGGAACATTTTCACTGGGAAGGTCAGGACTATTCTGACTCAAAGAAAAGGCTCAAAGAGTTTCTTTTACTCCCCCAGCACAGACCACTTGCCATCCCCCCAGTCTTAGACATTGTGGATGATGTTTACTTAGAATCCAGTTTGAACCCAGATTCTCTGCCTCCTGCTCCGGCCAAACCTGACAGATACTATAGAGTGCCTGATTCCCACAAATTTCTTTATAAAAGTCCCAGGGTCCCAAAGGGGCGCTAAGGCTTCTATGGCAAAACACTAGACAGGTGGGGGAAAAAGGTTTACACCTCAGCCACTCTAGCTATGAGGGCACTAAACTGTCAGTTTCACATGCTAAAATATCAGCAATTTCTAATGTCTCAGTTAAAACAAAACTCAACAGTCTGAATTGAAAGAAATGCAGGATCTGTTGCATGCAACTGAACAGGTGGGCAAACCTACTTTACAATGTGGGTTTGATTCTTCCTGCATAGCAGCTGTCACTGGGTCTGTTATACGTAGGCATGCTTGGTTAAAGGAACAAACTCTGCCTGATCATGTTAAAGCAAAGCTTCTAGATGCTCCCTTACAGCAGGATGTTCTTTTTGGAGTTAAAGCAGAAGAAATCTTAAAGAAAATGGAGGTTAAGGCAAAATCTATGCAGACAGTCAAAGATTTCAG
The DNA here is from genome assembly GCF_019279795.1 of Protopterus annectens. Lineage (NCBI taxonomy): Eukaryota > Metazoa > Chordata > Ceratodontiformes > Protopteridae > Protopterus > Protopterus annectens. The sequence goes on from NC_056725.1 coordinate 1,707,462,323, forward strand.
CAGAAATTGGCCAACAAAAATTGGTCCTTTCCAGCTACTGACCGACTACAGAGGAAGAGGCAGAGGACAACCACAAGCCCAGTACAAACCTCGACAATGGGGCACTGCAGCACAGAAGGAAGGAGAAGACGGGTCCCAAACTACCAGAAGGCAAACTCAGTGACTTGCACCTCATCTGGCCAAGCAACACTCTCTTGGCAGCCCCCTTGGGAGGAAAACTCGACTTTTTCAGACAACTGGCACATTGTCACAAAGGACAAATGGGTCCTAGACATAATTTCACGAGGATACAGATTCCATTTATTTTACTTGACTATTTCTAATTCCCAGAAAGGACAATGCCTGGAGACCAATTCTGGACCTTTCAATTCTAAACACCTTCTTACAAGTACCCAGATTCAAGATGCTAACACTACAGCAGCTTCTTCCCATGTTGGGCAAGAAAGCATGGCTAGTAACGTTGTACCTGCATGTCCCTATCAGACAAAGTTGCAGAAGATCTCTGCACTGCCCTTTGGCTTATCTACTGCACCCAGGGTCTTCACAAAATGCCTGGCACCAGTAATTGCATACTGCAGACAAAATGCCTCATCCAAGCAGAAAGCAAGGGCCCTCTTACAACATCTGGCTTTTGTAAAACATCTAAGTTGCCCTGGGTACACAGTAAACGAAAAGAAATCAAAACTAGTACCCTCACAAAATATGACATTCCTGGGTGCCAGCTTGAATACAACGGCCCAGAAGGCTTATCTGATGCCAGACAGCTACAACTGACTCAATATTTGAAAACAATGGCAACAAAGACCCGGCTACCTGCAAGAAAAATTCTGCAGGCCTTGGGCTTCATGGCATCTTGCATACTACTAATACCATTTGCAAAGCTGCATATGAGGAAATTACAGTGGTACCTAAAAAGCGTATGGTCTCAACACAGCCACAGCTTGGACACAATGATATCTCTCATTCCCTGCCTACAACAGGAGTTTCTATGGTGGTCACTGGCTTGTCACCTCAACAAGGGTCAGCCTTTCACCTTGCCCCCAGCCAGGCAAACTATGACAACAGATGCATCGGACTAGGCCTGGGGGGCACACATGGCAGGACAGTGTGTTCAAGGCGTATGGACTGCAGATCAAAGGAATCTGCACATAAACCAAAAAGAGATGCTAGCTGTACAGAATGCTCTGACAGCCTTCAAGAATCTATTACATCCAGGACAACTTACAATTAGGACGGACAACACCACAGTAATGTGGTACATAAACAAACAGGGGGGGGGTACACAATCCTACCCTCTATACAGGCAAGCAATGACCTTGTGGAACACAGCTCTGGCGTACCAAGTTCAGTTACAAGCTCAATTCCTGCCAGGAAAAAAAAACACTTTGGCAGACTACCTCAGCAGAAACCTCATGGATCCCCACGAGTGGAAACTGGATCCACAAGTATTTGCAATGATAACTCAAAAATGGGGCCTTCCAGACATAGACCTGTTTGCCAGTCCTCAAAACTATCAACTAACAAAATTTTGTACAAGGACACTTCACCATCAAGCTTGGAAAGTGGACGCACTCTCATTCAGTTGGAAAAACCTGACAGTATATGCTTTCCCTCCATTGCCTCTCCTCACAAAGGTGCTTCTGAAAGTCAGAAAGGAGAGACCACGACTGATACTCATAGCCCCAGACTGGCCACCACTATTGAGGAATATGGCCCAGAGCCCACCTTGGAATTTACCACAAATTGCCCATTTGCTCATACAGCAAAACAATCGGATTCTTCCCAGCCAGCTAAAAACCTTAAATCTGGCTGCATGGCATATCACCTTAAACATTCAGCCAGCTCCTCTTCCCCAAGCAGTTATGGATGTTATTCTGGAAGCTAGGAGACCCAGCACCAGGAAGGCCTATTCGGACAAATGGAAAAGGTTTTGTGCCTGGAACCAAGCTAAAGGCCAAAACACACTTCAGCCTCACATCTCAGATTCTACAGTATTTAACTGAGATGTTGCACAAAGGACTTTCTTTTTCCTCCATTAAAATCCATGCATCAGCTATTTCAGCCCACTACAACACGGATCCACCCTTATTTTCGCATCCACTTCTAAAGCAGTTCCTCAGAGGGGCAAAAAACATTAGGCCACCCAGGAGAGCACCTACACCAACATGAGACCTACATTTTGTCCTGGAAAAACTTACGCTGCCTCCCTTTGAACCAGCTTTCTCTGCAGATCTGCAGTTCCTACTGCTAGCAATAACTTCAGCTAGAAGAGTCTCAGAGCTGCAGGTACTAATGGCAGTGGAACCTTTCCTCATTTTCCATCAAAACAGAGTTTCTCTACGAACTAATCCTTCCTTCATGCCTAAGGTGGTTTCCAGTGTGTCTTTAAATCAAACCATTCACTTACCCACCTTCTTCCCAAACCCACAGAACAAAGGAGAAAGACTCCTGCATTCCTTGGGCATTCATAGGCAACTTCGTTACTACTTGGATAAAACTAAGGCTTTCAGAAAATCTGACCAGCTCTTTGTATCCTATGCTACAGCTTCACAAGGGAAGGCTATATCCAAACAAACCATTTCCAAATGGATAGGACATTGCATTTGTTTTTGCTATACCCATCATGGAAAACCAGTTCCTGCTACCATTAGGCCCCACTCTACCAGGGCAACAGCTACATCTACAGCCTTCCTCAGGGGGGTTCCAACCAAGGAGATTTTGGAAGCTGCAACTTGGAGTTCAGTACACACCTTTACCAAACACTATCACTTACCACTTTATTCTAAGACTAGGGCTGGCTTCGCCACTGCAGTTCTGCAGAGCCTTCTAGCCTCCTCTAACTCTCTATAACTCCTCCACCCATCCATAGCTTTGGGATTCTACCCAAGTGTGATGACTGCAGCAGGGTAACACGATGAACATAGTACAGTTTTGTACCTAACATAAATGTAGATGTTCGAGTGTTCACCCTGCTGCAGTCCAGGTTACCCTCCCTCCATCCTCTCTGATCTAACTGGCTAAATCTCTACAATACCTTTCTGATGTATTTGCTTATAGCTGGAGGGATTTTGTGTTGGTGCAAAAATTACTTAATTTGATACTAATTACTGACCACCTTTTTGGGGGCACCTGACATCTGGGGAAAGAAAAACTGAAGAAAATGGCGTTGGTGCATTATATATACCCCTGGCGCACTGACGTCAGGGAAGAAGCGACAGCAACCGACACCGGACCAAGACTTTGGAATTCCGGTCGACTGCGGGACCGCCTGACGACAGGATAACCCAAGTGTGATGACTGCAGCAGGGTGAACACTCGAACATCTACATTTATGGTAGGTACAAAACTGTACTTTCTCAGGAATAGATGGGTATTCCTGTGTTAGTTTGGAAGCTAGGAGGGAAAACAAACTTGATACTGATGACAGTATTTGAAGAGGAAAAGAAGCACAACATCCTAGAAGAAAGTGGTGGTGGCCTTATAAAGAGGGTAAAGACCCATTAGATCTCACTTCATACAGGCCCTTTTCAATCCTAAACCATGATTATTAAGTGTTGTCTGTAGTGGCTGAAAGAATGACAAAGTTGATGCCAAAACTGATGGATATGGATCAGTGTGTTTTTGTGGGGGGGGTGGGCAAACATTTGACAACACTAACAGAGCAACAATGATGCCGAGGAAGCAGATTGTAAGAAATACGTTGGTGGGTCTTGATGTAGAGAAGGCATTTGACAGAGTAAGCTGGGAATTTGAGCAGGGCAATGGAAGGCATTTGCATTCCCTGATAAAATTATAAGGTTGATTAGGAGAATATACGAGGGATCAAAGGCAAAAATTAGCGTGTGGGTTCCTCTCTGATGATTTCTATTTGAGCAGAGGAACCAGGCAGGGTGTGCAGTCTTTCTTCATTTGAATTATATTTCCAAGCATTGGCAAAGAAAATAAAGAACTCAAATTCAAGGATATATTTGGTATGGTAGTTGAGAACAGCTGGTTCTATTTGCAGATATTATTTTGTACCTGATAAAACTAGAAAAGGACATTTCAGTGTTGTGGAACATTTTGAGACAGTTTCAAGTCTTTTCAGGGTACAGAATTAATGAAGCTAAAACAAAGGCAATAGCTGTAAACTCTGTATCCACACACAAATTGGTTCAGCAATATCCATATTTATGGGAATGTGATGAAAAGAAGTACTTAAGAGTGTGGCTTAAAAAGGATTCTAGTGTGGCAGGAAAGAGAGTAAAAAAAGGAGAAAATTGGAAACTCTGTTTTATGGATATGGATAAGATACATGCAGTTGAAATGTTTTTTATTCTGTTTAGTTTTTATACATGGGTCAGGCATATTTCTATCAACCAGAGGAGAAATGGTGAATAGCAATAAAGAGCTGAAGGATTTTATCTGGGAGGGGAAGAGTGCAAGAGTCAAGTGGGATAAGCTGATTCTTCCAGTAGAACAGGGTAGTTTGAGATGACCCAATTTGAATGGGGTATTTCATAGCCATACAGTTAAGGCTCCTTTAAATAGCACAACCAGAAAGCTATAATTCAAAGTGGAAAGGGATGATGATGAAATGGGGGAAGCTCAAGAAACAAGGAGAGACTGGGATTTTGGAAGCAGATCATTAAGGAGAATAATCATACATAATATTATATTCCTAAAGTAACAAAGTATTCTAAGAACTAAGCCAACACAGGAATGGAGAAAGGAGATTCTGCTGATAACGACTGCATTTAGGGATAGACAATAGGGGGCTAGAATATATTTGAGAATTCACAGAAGAACCAAGGTGTTGGAAGCAAATAACTGGAGAGGGAAAATGTAATAGAATGGAAAGAGGCCACGATTTTATTTGGACTGCAGGCTAGAGATTGCCTTCCTTATCAAGGATTGGTATCAGAGTATAGGCAAAGAGAGAGAAATAGGGGGGTCCTAAGTTAAATACCCACACTGGTAGAGTTTTTAGTAGACTCTAAAACAGAAGCTGCTGTTAGAGTGATTAATAGAGCATATAAAATATTGCATGATAAGAATTAGTCAGAGGAGGTTAGAAACGATTGGAAAGAGAGACTGGATAGGCAATTCACAAAGAAACACTGGGGAATATATGTATTTCTCCTAAATATGTAACAAAATCTAGAAGAGTTAGGATTTTTGCAGGTATTTTTATACCCCAAGTAGACTCCAAAGAATTTTTCTCCAGGTAGACACCAAATGGAGGTGTGATGGGAAGAAAGAGGTAATAGGGAAGACATTTTCTGGGAGAATGAGTTGGCAGACTGTAAAAATTCCAGGCAGACTACTCTATCAGAAATACTGGGTGAGCAAACTTGTATAAGTAAGGAAGTGTTTTTTTTTTTTTTTGCTGCGATACAGAATCAGAATTGCCTAGACCTAGTAGGACCTTGCTGAGTCTTAACTATGGTGGCTGCCGAAAAGCTGTTGCTAGAAGATGGAAATCAAAGTCTAAACCAACTGAACTAGAAGTAGTGAAGATAGTAATAGAGATAAAACAACTGGAAATGGAGTCTTTAGAAAACGGTCAGAGCAAATTACATAGGAAAAATGGGAATTGTGGGAACAATGCATCCAGAGTAGGAGTGATGTTTAAAAGAAGGCAGGATTTGAATGAGCTATCTAATGTTTGGCAGACAGTTATTGGATAGATTATAAGTTATGTAGGTGTGTGCAACTAAAATTGTCTTTGAGGTTTGTTTTCATTTATATGCATGTATGATTGCCTATGTTATAAGTGATAATTTAATAAAGATGTTTTTTAAAAAAAAAAAAAAGAGCTGGTCCAAAAGCTTCTGTAGATTACTTGATGGCATTTTTTTCTTGACACAAAAGTACTAGGGATAAAATTGTTGTACATCAACTTCAGTGGGACTTACTCTTGTTCACAGTTACCATGCAGGTTCTCTAGCTTTAGACTTGCCTTTTTAAGTGCACAGAATGGAAAACTTAGAGCAAGACAGTTGCCTTTCTGTGTTTTCAAGTGGATTCCTTAAATTCGTTACTACACGAAAACCTAATACTGTACTTACCTTGGACCCAACTGTGAACCTGATGTTTGACAGCCCTTCTAAATCACTGTTTTTGGTTGAGTGCAGACTGGCTGAGTTTATCTTGCGTAAGTATTTCTCTGCCTTATAGTTCCTGCATTTAGTGCTCTTGTCACTGTGAAAATGCAAACATAGAATGTTCCTACTTGAAGTACTGTATTAATGCTCTTCTTTCCAAGAACAATTTCATTATTTATGTGATTTATTGTAGCAGTAAACTGACAGTGAGTCAGTAGAAAATCATGAAAAATAGAATGTCTCAACTTGTAACATAAATAGAACATATGAGGTCAGTTTCAGCACCCAGTGGATTCCCTACCTGTGATGCACTTCCGTTGTATGTTAACTTGTGCAACACGTAGCTCTAAGACTTGACTAGATGGGTTCACATAAATTTACTCCAAGGATCATCAGTATGGCATTTTAAGAAGGGAGGAAAATCTACCATTCATGCTCCTCAAGGTGTATGTCTAGGCTCTGTATGATTATTCTGACCTATCTGCCTAGTACTAAACTCTGAACCTGTATTTGTATCTGGCTCAACTGTTAAGCTCATTTCTGTCACCATTTGAACTACCATATTAACCTATATAAACATGCTCTTTTCATTAATGCATAGTGTACTACAGTCTGACACTCAAGTCAACTTTATGTACATTAGACTACAGCTACAGTTTGTCGATACATTCTGAGGTCTAATTTTGAAATTTGTTGGTAATTACATTTCCAGACTGGTAAATAGTAAGAAGGTTCTGTGCTTGCCAAGCCATTGTTTTGATTTTTCTGTGGCATGTTTTTTTATGAACTCTGATTTCCGGAATATCTCCTGCTTGCTTTTTCCCTACAGACAGCCAGCAACACTTCAGAAGAAACCTGAATTGACAATGTTATGATCAAGTATGACCAAAAGGGAGACCAAAATCAGCTAGCCATATGTAGAGCTCTGATAGTAATTCCCCCGCCCCCAAGTACTGAATGCATTTGGATAATACCCAATCTATGAACATGAACTCCTGTCACAGTCCTATATGAAAATAGTAAATGAAAAAATGAACTCCAGTTAGACATGCCAAATTTGAGTATGGGGTAAAGGCTTCTGGAACTCCGTGTGAGGAAGATTGTTCACAGCTCTTCCTAAATGTTTTGTGCTAACTGAAGTCACATGATTATAAAAATGAAATAAATCTCTTGATTTTCTTCATGTTGCTCACTGCTGCAGTAGCCTAAGCTCTATGGATTATATCCTGCATAGGATATTAATGGCCAACAAGCTTTCAAAGCTCTTGTTGAGCTGACTAAAAAGATTGGTTTGGGTGCCAGGCCCTTCAGAGCTTTTCTGTCACAGAGTAGAGGGCTTCTCTGCGGGCTTACAAAGAGCGATGGTTTGCTAACACTGTTCCATTGCTGGGCACTTGCTTCCCCTTCAGAGGGAAATCTTCCACATTCCTTTTTGTTTAAACTAGCTGTCTATGTAAAACTATTTTAAACAGAAGAACACTTTTCTACTTTTGTGGTAAAAGTTGTTTAAGGCTGCTTTTTCTGTAGAGAAAATTTCTGGGGCCAGGGAAAGTGTTTTTACCTTTTTTGGGGGGGGGGGTTAAGAATGACTTTATTGAAACTTTACCGATGTTCTTCGTGTTTCACTGTTGCAGTCATTACATTTGGGCTATCTGCTTGCAGGTAGCCCTCAGTCGGCCTGATTAACAAAGTCTTGGGTCCTGCATCGGTTGCTGTCCCTTCTTCCATGATGTCAGGGGTATAAAACATGCAGCCGATGCCATTACATCAGTCTTTCTTGCCATGCAGTGCCCGAAGCAGAAGCAGTTTAAGTGCCGGTCGGCTGACTCCTGAGATTGTTTTCGAGTTTCACAACCAAAGTCTTCAACTAAAGCTAAGTACACCGTTGGGAAACTTTTTCTTGCTCCTTACCGATGTCAGTAAAAGTTAATAATTGCATTACTTGTGGAAAGCAAATACCTCATAAAGATTTTCATTCATACTGTATTCCTTGCTTAGGCCCTGACCATGACATACCTTGCTGTCTGTTTTGTGCTTTATTTAATCGGCGCACTATCTGTCGTCAGTATATTTTTGCCTCTAAATATTTTGGATCTCGGTTTAATTATCCAGAAATGTCATTGGTTAGCCATCCGACTACCGAGGTTCCGAAAAAATGCAAAGATAGAGACAGGCTGCCGAGGTCCAAAATTGCCGACTACATTTCTCCTAAGCCAGTCGCCAGTTCTTGGTGAGGCGCTTTTGCAGTCCCTGATGCCTGCTATTTCTGATTTGCAGGCCTCTGCTGAGACCCATTCAGAGTCCAGTATGCCGCAAGATACTTCAACTATGGAACCCGTGGATGTCTCTACCTTGGATGGGTCCGGAGCCGCTGTGCAGGCACTGGCTTATGAGGGTGTATTCAGGCCTACAGACTTGCAGATTAAACAGACACCTTCTTCACTTGGGCCTTAATCTCGAACCATGCCTAAAAAACCGACGCCCAGGCCACATGCTCAGGCCTCTATGCCTAAAAAGCAAATGATAAGAATGGCTGTAGATCTAATAACTTTAATCAGGGGTAGTCAACCCCCCTCCCCTTCTAAGAGGCCTAGGACTGAAGTTGTTTATGAATCTTCTGACCAGGATTGTATTTTTTCTGATTCTTCTGATGATCTGGATTTGCCCTTATCTACTTATGCGGATTCTGATGCAGAGGACTGTATTCTCTCTGCTTCCCCTCCAGAGGATTTTTCTTTTGGTGAAACTTTACAATACTCTAAGGGAGCATTTCCACTGGGAAAGTCAGGATTTTTCTGATTCAAAAAAGAGGCTTAGGGATTTCTTACTCCTGCCTCAGCATAGGCCTTTAGCAATTCCTCCTGTACTAGACATTGTTGATGATGCCTTTTCTTAATCTAGTTTGGCCCCTGATTCCTTGCCTCTTGCTCCCAGTAAACTTGACAGATATTACAGGGTCCCTGAGTCGCACAAGTTCCTTTTTAAAAATCCTGTTGTGGCCTGTTGTGGATCCAGAGACTATTTCACAGGGGCCCAAGGGCTTTAAGGCTTCTACTGCTAAAAATCCTACCCCTTCTGATAAGAGACTCCAGGGTGCTGGATAGATGGGGTAAGAAGGTTTACACTTCTGCAACCTTGGCCATTAGGGCTTTAAACTGCCAGTTCCATATGTTAAAAGTATCAGCAACATGTTATTAGATTGCTTAAACATAAAACGATGTTGATTCCTGACTGTGTGGAAAATAAAGAATTACAGGATTTAATGCATTCTACTGAATAGGTTGGAAAACATACTTTGCAATGCGGTTTTGATTCATTAGAGGCCTCTTTCAGGGCTGCTGCTACTGGGTCTGTGCTCAGAAGGCATGCTTGGCTTAAGGAGCAATCTTTGCCTGATCATGTTAAAGCTAAATTGTTGGATGCTCCCTTAAATCAGGGTCGCCTGTTTGGCAACAAGGCTGAGGAAGTTCTTAAAAAGATGGAAGATAAAGATAAATTTATGCAAACTGTTAAAGATTTCTTATAAGTTCAGCATCTTAGATTCAGTAGGCACTGGCCCTCTAAGAATTGGTTCTTTCCAGCTCTTCTCAAGCCAAACCCAGACACAGCAGAAACCCCAGGTTTCAGTCCCAGAGGACGCACAGGACTAAGTAGTGGGGGACCTCCACTTCCAAATCTGGTAGTAATAAGACTCCCCCCTATGGTAAACTGTCTCAATGACTTATTTTTAAAATTTCCAAGCACTTATCAACCTACTGGCCCCTTTAGGGGGAAAGATTGCTCTTCATGCAAAGAACTGGGAACTCGTTACCCAGGACAAATGGGTTTTAAATATAGTGTCCCAGGGATACAGATTTCACTACCACATGTTGCCAACAACAAGCGGGTGGCCGGACCTACCCCCAAATCAGTAGGTAGAGGCCCAAAAACAAGTACTTTCTCCCTTAAGCATGGGGGCTATTCATTTGGTACCAGAAGAGGAAAAGGGACAAGGTTTCTATTCTAGACTTTTCCTAGTACCCAGAAAAGACAATTAATGGTGTCCTATTCTGGACCCCTATGTACTTTAAACACCTTTTTGTAGATTCCAAAATTCAAGATGCTGACTCATCATCAGTTGCTTCCTATGCTAGGCAAAGATGCCTGGTTGGCAACACTAAATGTAAAAGAAGCATACCTGCACATCCCAATCAGGGAATCTTTCAGAAGATACCTATGCTTCAAAGCAGGCTACACACACTATCAGTTCTCTGCACTACCCTTTGGCTTATCTACTGCGCCCTGGGTATTCACAAAGTGCCTAGCTCCAGTTATTGCATTTTGCAGGCAAAGAAATATTCAAATATACCCATACCTGGACGATTGTCTAATTCAGGCAGAAAGCCAGGACATACTTTTGAATCATCTGGCCTTTGTACAGAGGGTTCTAACTTGTTTGGGGTACACCATAAATGAAAAGAAATCGCAACTGGCACCCTGTCAACAAATTATATTCCTGGGAGCAAGCTTGAATACAACTTCCCAGATGGCTTGCTTCATGCCAGAGAAACAAATTCATTTGACAACCTACTTCAAACAAGTGGCCACAAAAACCCTGCTATCTGCAAGAGAAATACTGCAAGCCTTGGGGTTCATGGCCTCCTGCATTCTTCTAATTCCATATGCAAGACTGCATATGAGGAAACTACAGTGGTATCTAAAAAGCCTAGGGTGTCAACGTTCTCAGTATCTAGAAGCTATGATTCCTGTCATACCTTGCCTATGCATAGAGTTCCTTTGGTGGGCAGAGGCTTGCCAACAAAACAAGGGACTACTTTTCACGCCATCCCCTGCCGCCTAAACCCTAACAAGAGACGTATCAGACTTATGCATGGGGGGCTCACCCGGCAGGGAAGTGCATTCAAGGCAAATAGAACCCAAGTCAAATGCACCTGCATATCAATCAAAAAGAAATGTTAGCTGTACAGAATGCTCTGACAGCCTTCAAAGACCACATTCTTCCAGGACAACTAATGGTAAAGATGGACAACACCACTTATGTGGTACATAAGCAGGGGGGGTACACAATCTTACCCCCTCTGCAGACTAGCTATGGCATTGTGGAACACAGGCTTGAGCTACCAAGTGCACCTACAAGCTCAATTCCTGCCAGGAAAATTAAATACACTGGCAGATGGACTAAGCAGAAACCTCATGGACCCACACGAGTGGAAACTGGAACCAAGGATTTTCAACATGTTGACAAGCAATTGGGGGAGCCCATATATAGACCTGTTTGCTTCTCCCCAGAACTATCAATTGGATAAATTTTGCACAAGGACTCCCCACAAACAAGCCTGGAAAGTGGATGCTCTGTCCTTCAGCTGGAAAAACCTATCAGCCTCTGCTACCAAAAGTACTACTAAAAATCAAGCGGGACAAACCAAGGATGATTTTGATTGCTCCAGACTGGCCATGCCAGCACTGGTACCCCTCCTGCACAATGTGTCACGGTTATCCCCATGGCACCTGCCTCAGACGCCTTCCCTATTGTCTCAGCAGGAGAACCAGATTCTGCACCCTTAGCTTCTATCACTGAACCTTGCAGCCTGGTTAATTACCTAATCTCTCCTTTACCATCTGTCAGTAAACCTGTGATGGATATCATTTTAGAGGCAAGGAGGCCTAGTACTAGAAAATCTTATGCTGAAAAATGGAAAAGATTATGTGCCTGGACCCAATCTCAAGGAATGAGCACAGCAGCACCCAATTTACCTCAGATTTTACAATACTTAACTGAGATGCTTCACAGCAGCCTGTCTTTTTCCTCCATTAAAATCCACGCCTCAGCCTTTTCAGCTCATTATAACACAGAACCTCCCCTCTTCTCTCATCCACTGCTCAAGCAGTTCCTCAGAGGGGCCAAAAATTTAAGACCACCCAGGAGAGCTCCAACTCCAGCCTGGGACCTTAACTTTGTTTTGGAGAAACTCACTCTACCTCCTTTCGAGCCAGCTGCTACTGCAGACTTAAAATTACTTTCTTGGAAAACAGCTTTCCTCTTAGCAATCACTTCTGCTAGAAGGGTTTCTGAATTACAGGCCCTTTTGGCAGTGGAGCCTTTAATCATCTTTCATGCGGAAAGGGTGTCCCTCAGAACCAATCCATCCTTCAGGCGGTATCCAGTGTGGCTCTTAATTAGTCCATTCATTTTTCAACCTTCTTTCCCAATCCACAGAACAAAGGGGAATGGATACTGCAATCCTTAGATGTGCACAGACAACTTAGATTCTACTTGGACAGGACTAAACCTCAAAGGAAATCTGAACTACTGCTGGTGGCATTTGCTGCAGGGCAGAGGGGAAGGCTATTTCAAAGCAGCCATTTCTAAATGGATAGGCCATTGCATTCATTTCTGCTATAAGTACCATGGAAAACCTACCCCCCCCCCCCAGGGGATCAGACCTCACTCCACCAGGGCTGCATCTATCTCTACAGCCTTTCTCAGAGGCGTCCCTATCAGGGACATCCTAGAAGCTGCTACATGGAGTTCTGTACATACTTTCACCAAGCATTATCATTTGCCAATTTTCTCCAAGTCCAGAGCGGGCTTTGCCACTGCAGTCTTGCAGGGCCTTATAGCTGGTCCTAATGCTATCTAAATTCCTCCTCCCAACCTTAGATTTGGGAATCTACCCAAATGTAATGACTCCAACTGTGAAGCATGAAGAACATAGTACAGTTGTGTACACTTACCATAAATGTAGATGTTAAAGTGTATTCAGTGTTGCAGTCCTGGTTGCCCTCCCTCCAGCCTTCTAACTTCTTTTAGCTATACCTCTACTTTCCTTTACTATGCTTAAAAGCTTTTTGGTGCATTTGCTTTTTTGTTGGAGGTATATCTTTGTATCTTTATATTTAATTGCTTCCCATTAGGGGGGCACCTGACATCTGGGCTAGAAAAACTGATGTAATGGTGTCGGCTGCATGTTTTATACCCCTGACAACCTGACGTCATGGAAGAAGGGACAGCAACCAACGCAGGACCCAAGACTTTAATCAGGCCGACTGAGGGCTACCTGCAAGCAGATAACCTAAATGTAATGACTACAACAGTGGATACACTTGAACATCTACATTTATGGTAAGTGTACACAACTGTACTTTTTACCGACTATTTCTGCTAAGCCTCCCAGGAAATGAGCACCATTTTTGGTTTGACCATGGAACAAACTACCAGTACCTTAATCAGACCTTCTTTCAGCCACAAAATGAAAAAGTTAACTAAGCAGCCTTTGCCACAACAACAGGCTAGTAATTTGCCCCATCTGCAGGTGGTTGGTTCTGCTGTGGTAAACGCTGGCTCCTCAGGCCACTTATCATTTCCTGTGATCCCTTTGGTATTGTCCATACACCAGCCTAGGACCAGGGGGTCAGCCACATCACAACTCTTGGGATCCCCTCAATGGCTAGGGGAGAGCCACTCTTGTTGGTCAGGGGAAAGTGGCAGGGGATGTACACTTGCTTAGTCATAAGGTTGTACCTATCTCTGGGGAAGCTGTTGCTGGCAATACTAGGTCTGCTTGCCCCAACTTTCCTGTAAAGAGGCACAATTAACTTCTGTGTCAGTTTCTCAGGACAGGATTAATTTATTGGACTTCATACAGAGTCTTGGACAGGTTATTAACATTTATTATAGGGTGGTTTCTGGTAACTGAAAAAGGGATTCTTCATTTCATGAAGAGTTTCAACAAGTTGAGTATGTAGGGACAGGTGCATTTTTTCTCCTTAGCTTTCTGATTCAGATTCTGAGAAGAGTATGGTATCTGAATCTCCCTGTGAGGGATTCACTTTCTGTATTCAGAACGAGTCAGTATTTTCAGTGAGAGAACACTGAGGTTTCTCAGTCCCTCAAAATACAATGAATTGCTACAAGTGGAAATCTCAGAACCTTCACACATCCCCCAGTGCAGCATTGGAAGATGTTTCTCACAGCCTGTGGTTTCCCCTGACAGCCAACCTGCTTACCTCTAAGAAGGCAGACGGAATGTACAAAATTGTTAAGTCTTTCAAGTTTTTATACTCTTATTCCAAACCTGACCCAGCAGCTATAGCTTTACTTTATCCAGCTTCTGCATAACTTTTTGTTAGTCCTCTTTACAAGGATGGCAAAGCTATTAAGTTTTGGAGGAAAGTTTATGCTTTTGCAACCTTGACCTTTGAGAATTTTGACTCATCAAGGTCAGATGTTACAATTTATACTGACTAATTGTGAAAGTGTAAGAAATGATCAGATGATGTAAATCTTTATTCATTCCTTAATGTTAGGACTTCGGTTCCATCCTCGGAACCAACGGCTGTTACCAAGCTCGTGACAGCCAAAAACTCTCAACTAAGACCTACCTATAATGCCCCCCTCATAGTCTCTCCAGATCTCATTTGCCGCATTACTCATCAGACATGCCAAGCCTTCTCTTTAGCTAAGTGTAGTTTTTTTGTGGTTTATCTATTTAATTACTTTCCTCTAGTCAGTTTTCCCTAAACATTATCTTTTCGTCTTTACATTTATATATTTTTTTCTAAAACCTACCATGTACCTTCAGAAAGAACAAATATATTTTTGCTACTAAAGGTGAATCTCTGGCAAAAAAGTCAAGAATAAAAAGTTCTGGATTCACCACCAGGGTCTGTAAAATCTTCAATTCCTTTAATACAAAGGTTAAAATTAGTAGAACTTAAAGTAAAATTCAGTGTCCCTTTCCAAATGTTAAGCGCTTTCTAATTATTTTCATCAGATCGTAAAAAAACGTTAGGGACTTGGCTTCCATTTATAGTTAGCCTATTAGGGTTAATTTTCCACAATTAGAGATAGTAGTGGTCTTGCTTTACTTCATAGTGTTGGACCAATGATATCCTATAAAAATAAACACACCTCTTATTTGGTCCAATAGTATACTTGAATGGTGTGCACACCTCTTTTCTAGCCAATCTTGGTTCTTATAGCCTTTAATATTGGCCTGAGTGGAACTATGAGGTTCAAACCTGGCGGTCGATCTCTTTAATTGTGGAAAATTAACCCTAATAGGCTAACTATAAATGGAAGCTAAGTCCCTAATGTTTTTTACAATCTGATGAAGATAATTCGAAAGTGTGTATCATTTGGAAAGGGACGCTGAATTTTACTTTACGTTCTACTCATTTTAACCTTTGTATTAAAGGAATTGAAGATTTTACAGACCCTGATGATGAATCCAGACCTTTTTATTCTGTCTTTTTTGTCAAAGATTCACCTTTAGTAGCAAAAAGGTATTTGTCCTTTCTCTTTGTTATATTTTGTACTTGATTTTCACTACACATGGCAGAAGAGGTGATGGTAACTGAAAACAGAAGAGGGTGGAATATCCTTGAATTA
Organism: Protopterus annectens; assembly: GCF_019279795.1. Taxonomy (NCBI): domain Eukaryota; kingdom Metazoa; phylum Chordata; order Ceratodontiformes; family Protopteridae; genus Protopterus; species Protopterus annectens. Next base: position 1,707,477,800 of record NC_056725.1, read on the forward strand.
AAAATTCAAAAAAATTAAAAATTAAACAGGACTGTTGAAATCTTTGGAAAATTAAGGTAATCTGCTCCTCAAGATTAATTTTAAAATGGACTATGTAAATTTACAAGATGACAATGCTAGTAATGAGAATGTTGAACAGATAATAAATGAAGTTGAAACAGCAGCATACCGGCTGAAAAGATTAACTTGGCAATGCTTCCATTTTAAAGCTAGTTTACACAATCAAGTCATACCATGAGGTATGAGAGTCAGTTATGCCTTCTTATGGCAATCCATTTCCAGAACTCCTAGCGAAATAGCAAGAGATCAGTTTAGAAACTAGTTTCCGGCACATGAAGCTTTTGTTAGACTTTTTCAAGCCAGAAGATGATGAACTGGTAATGCAACTAAGGCAGAAACAAATGGAATTAGAGCACTTGGAACTCAGACTCTGACTCAAGGAAAATAGAGAAATTACAATTTATTCTTAACATCTATAATTCGAACTTGAAGGAACAAAAAATACGTAAGCTAGCTTGTGATGTAGCAGTTTACAACAAAGATGTATTTTTGAATGGCCGAAAGAAAGTAGGCACTCTGTGAACAAGAAACGGCCAATTTTGACTAAAATCAAACACATTACATTACAAAGCTTAAAAGAAGCTACAGTTCATTTAGATCCTCCTATACCTGTAGCACCGATGAATTTGGGAGAAACTAATGCAACTACACAGAGTTGAGTTAAGAACAGATGTTTTGGATTCTGCTACCTTACAACTAGGGGAATCTCACAATTATAAAGAAATGGGTACCAGGCCAAAAGAAAGCAGTACTCATGCTACTGCAGCACACAAATTGCTGTTTTTTCTCCAACATAACTGGAGGAGGCAACCAAGAGATCTGAGTCAGGACAGGAAAAGAAAGAAGTTTCTTTAACTGCTAAGGAAATCACTAGTAGTGAGTTTATCACAAACTAGTCTAAATAAGGAACAGATTAATTTATTAGAAAAAGGATTGTCTTTTGCTCCCTCACTTTCATCAGATTTAAGTGAGTTTGTTATAGAACTGAAATGTTTTGTGCGTAAGGTAACATTAAAAAACATATATGGGAATAAAATAACAAACTTGCACCTTAAAGAAACCAAGTACTTTTGTTCCAACTAACCATCCTGCGGTAGACTTATTTATACGTATGCGTGAAGATGAAGTGCAGAATATCAGACAAGGCAGACATCAAAATAAACCCTACTTTAATATAACTAAGGAAGAGAAGGAAACACTAATTTACAGAGAGAACAATATCATCCTGAAACCTGCTGATAAGGGAGGTGCTATTGTGATCTTAGATTCAACATGGTATAAGGATAAAATACTGAATATGTTAAAGGATGAGAAAACATATGAAAGGATAAGTACTGTAATATTGGAAAAGCTTATCAAAAAAAGTGTGTAATTTGCAAGAGATGTTATTGGATACCATTAATCAGACACAAATGGACTTTTTTGATACATACACAAGAATCTTTCAGATCCACCTCTGTGACCCATTGTGGTGGGCCAGGGGTGGTTAATGGAAGCTTTATCTCTCTCTCTCTCTCTATATATATATATATATATATATATATATATATAATCTGAATTAAAAAGTCTTTTATCCAAATGTAAAAAATTTTACGTGATACAGGAGATTTTATAGCCAAATTACAAAGGGCTATGAGCATATTGACAGAAATCTATTCTTTGGCTGGTAACCATGGATATAAGTAGCTTGTTTACTTCTATCCCAAATTAATATGGAATTGAAGCTGTGAAGACTATAGTGACATGAGAGCTATCAGACCGCAAAGCGTACCATCTCTGTGAACTATTAGATTTGATTCTTGGAACAAACATATTTACTTATGGTGATGAGCTATATTGGCAAAAATGGGGGGTTAGTGATGGATACCCCCTGTGCGAACACCTATTCAAATCTTGTGCTTTAATGAATGGGGAAACTCAGTACATTTTTTCTGACAAGAATTATTGGAGAAACGACAAACTATTTTATGGATGTTTTGTGGACAATCTTTTTTTTGATATGGCAGGGTAATGAAAATGAGCTAAAAATGCTATTAAATTGTATGAACCTTACCATTAACTTTATAATGTTCACAGGACAGTGGTCTCAGACACGCACAGTTTCTTGATGTCAACATTAATTTGACCGAGAACGATGAGATAGAAATGAGTATATTTAGGAAAGCAACTTGGAGAAACCACTATCTTTATAAAGATAGCATGCACCCTCACCATATAACCAAAAATATAATGCTTAATGAAGACACTCTTCTCTCTAGACTATGTACACAAGACAAGATTTTTGATGAAGAAATCAATCACATCAATTCTTGCAACACAGAGGTTATTCAAACCAATTTACCAATGGAAGAAGAGCGTAAACTAAGGAAAGGCAAAGGAACACCTTATTATAATAATTTCAGTACTAAGGATGTGGTTAGAAATTCAACTAAAAAAAGGCGATAAGACTAGAATGGTGCTTACCTATGCCACTGACAAAGAAATCACCGGCATAATCAGGATGTATTGGCCAATTTTGACTCGGGGATATGAAGCTTCGAGAAATAGTGGGAGACACTCCATGCTTTGCTTATAAAAGCAAGAAGAATTTGAAAAGATTACTTTGTAACAAGGATGGCTTCAATCTACCAAGAGAGGGACTACAGCTTGTGGAAAATGTACAGTCTGCCACCTCATTGATTATAATGAGTTTATCCAATTACAGGGCATACACACAAAGTTAATTGTGCAGCCGCATGCACTACCCCACATGTTGTCTATTTAGCTATCTGCAGGCTTTGTTCTGCTTTCTATGTTGGCAAAATGACCAGATGTTTAAGCAGAGAATACAAAGACATATGGAATCAGGATGAACACAATGCATTAGCAGTTCATATAAAACAAAATGTGACACACTTCTTTGCATTTAAAGCATTGGAGGTCATTCATGTTAATCAAAAGAAAGGAGATATTACAAATTTAACAGAAAAACAAGAAGTAACGTGGATTATTAATCTACAAGCGGATCGACTGCCAGGTTTGAACCTAATAGTTCCACTCAGGCCGATATTAAAGGCTACCTCATTGTTCCACTCAGGCTGATATTAAAGGCTAGAAGAATCAAGATTGGCTAGAAAAGAGGTGTGCACACCATTCAGGTATGCTACTGGACCAAATAAGAGGTGCGTTTATTTTTAAATGATATTATTGGTCCAACACTATGAAGTAAAGCAAGACCACTACTTATCCCTTTAATTGTGGAAAATTAACCCTAATAGGCTAACTATAAATGGAAGATCTGATTAAGATAATTCAAAAGCACTTATCACTTGGAAAGGGAGGCTGAATTTTACTTTAAGTTCTACTCATTTTAACCTTTGTATTAAAGGAATTGAATATTTTACAGACCCTGGTGGTGAATCCAGACCTTTTTATTCTTACCCTCTACCTTTGGTAGCTCTTTTACTACCATCATTGGTACTGTCCCTCTCCCCTACTACTTTGTGGTATTTCTTAGTACCATTGTTGGTACTCCTCCCTTTTCTATCTGTTTTTTTTTTTTTTTTAAAAAAGTGTTTATTCTTTAATCATGCTATTGTTTGGTTGGTTAAATAGTGTAGTTTTCCATCATGTCTGATAAAGTAAAATTTGGATTTAAACAGTGCGATAAGTAAAGTACAGACGTAAGATGCCCAACTCACAGTCACACACAGTGTATTGTTTGGGCATTGACCACATCATGTGTCTTGTGATGTTTTTCTCTAGCTTCAGCAACCGTACATTGGCTGAGCGTAAGAACAAGCTGATTCTGATGGGTATGATGAAAACACCCTTCTCGGAGGCTCTTTCTGGGACGGAAGTCTCACCACCTCCTAAGCATAAGGATGTGAAGAAACATAGAGAGAAATGGAGTCACTTGGTTCTGACATCTTTGTCTTCCTCTGAACCGAGTTGACACCGGGCTTCTCCTGCGCCTTTGGCACAGACTACTTCAGTGCCAGGCTCCATGCCTTCTCCCTTGGTGCTGCCCTTAATTCTGACTCCAACCACTGTACCAGTTTTGGCACCTTCCTCCTCTGTGCCGACCTTGGTTTTGACACAGGCTCCGACTACTGTACCTGCATCGGCACAATCTCCAGGCCATGGTGCCAATGTCTTGTACGGCTCCACTGACCGTCTGTTCTGAAGCTTGAACCCCTTAGTAGAACCAGATATTCTCCCACCTGTGACCCCTTTTTGGGACACCAGTTTAGTCCATTTCTTGACAGACCTAAATCTCCTTCTGCAGCTTCCTTCAGATCCACCAAGAGTCTTTCAGAACAAGATTTAGTGAGGGTTATGGACCAGCTTTTGGCAGCTAGAGGATTACCCACCCCTGCTAGGTCTTCCTTCCCTCTTGGAATGGACGCTTTCACTGCATATTCATCTGTATATCCTCCAGCATCCTCCCAGGCCCCGGAGACTTCGGTACCGATGGCCATCCCGGTGCATTCTGTCTCCGCTCCGACAGTGGTGGTTTTCCTGTTGGCACAGATTACTCTTGGTGCAACGGTTCCATTGGAACTGGCACACAGAGCAGTGATTGGGCTGTCGGCATAATGGCTCCTAGTTCGGCACCTATTTTTTCGGTGGTGCTGTCTATGGCCACAGCTTCCCCGGCAGCTACCGGTCTCTTTGGAGCTCCTCACCTGGAGGCGGGCTGTCACCCCAATTCTGAGGTTGTCCTTCTCTGTTCTGGGCTCCCATCCCTCCTCGGGTGGGCCTGCTTTCCAGGTGATGGAGAGGGTCTTTGCCTCAACAGGCTCACAGTTGTCACCACTGGCATCGACACCGAACCCCCCCCTACTGGCATGCAGCTGTCCCACCCCCCTACTCTGGGATCCTGAGCACAGGATCCACATGACCTTCCCTTGAAGGGAACCCTTTCTCCGGAGTCATCCTCAGAAGATCCCACTGGGAAGCCACCCCGGAAGAAACTCTGCAGGAGGAAGCACCTTGATTCCCTTGAGGAATCCATCACCGAAGACACCAATTGCGATGAGGGAGAAGAGTCCCCACGGTCTCCCTCGTAAGACATCTCATTTGGAGACATTCTCAAGATCCTGAAGAAGGGAGACTGGAAGCCCTCCACCCCTTCAGAGGAATTGGTGTTCTTGCAAGCCTTCCGTGCTCGGCCATCCACTTCCTGGGTGACCCCACTTGCGAATGAGCTTGTTAAACTTATTGAGCAGTGTGTCTGGAAGGCCCCGGACAACATAGAACCTGTCCCCCGGAGGCAAGATAAAATTTTATCCACCCTTGAAGACCAGCCCAATTGGTCCAAGGAGCTGGTAGTTGATTCCATGGTCGTGGCAGCAGCCACCAAGAGGGAACTGGCAGAAGATAGTTCCTCTGTTCATCCCCTGAACAGGGAGTCTCTGGCTATGGACAGACTGGGGAAGCGGACCTACACTTCAGCAACCTTTGCCATTCGCTCACTGAACTATCTGGCACACTTTACTCACCTCCAAAATGAACTAATCTCTGAAATGTCTGCCTCTTTGGCAGTGGTACTGCCTGAGGCTGTGCGTGATACTGTTGCCTCTCAGCTAGATACCCTGGAATCCATCTTTAACTTCTCTATGCACTTGATCTCACACCACGGAGGGGGCAGCTCGAGCAGCAGCATCAGGCATCATCATAAGACGGCATGCTTGGATGCATTTGTGTGATTTTGTGGACCCCTTTAAATCTTCCTTTGTCAACGCACCTGTTGACGATTCTTCACTTTTTGGTCCCAAAGTAAGAGACACACTATCACATAGTGAGAAGGATAAAAAGACCTTGTCTGCTGTGGGCATACATTTTTCCACCCCCCCCCCCCAGAGATCCTACTCCAGGAACCAGAGGGGTGGAAAATTGTGGTTCAAGAAGTCTCTCTCTGGCTGACTGTACCAGAGCTCCTTAACAGCGACCTGATTGCTTTCCTCTGGAAGCAGTAGCGGGTTGAATTTTCACTGCACCTACAGGTCTGGCAACTCGTAACGATGGATGCGTGAGTGCAGAGAGTAATATCTAGAGGCTATCCTATACCATTTGATCTTATTCCCAGACCTGTAAAACAAATCCCCGATGTCCCACCCAGTCAGAAGGAGGCTGCAGCCTTAGAAATCGAAAAGCTGCTAAAGTCATCCAGCCAATCTCACCAGACCAGAGAGGATCCTGGTTTTACTCTAGGTTCTTTTTAGTGCCAAAAAAGATGGGGGACTGGAGACCAATCTTGGATCTCAGCTTACTAAACAAATTCATAAAACCTCAAAAAATCCAGATGGTCACAGTACAGTTCATCCTCCCCTTTCTGAGGAAGGATAACTGGATGTGCTCTATAGAGCTCCAGGACGCATATTACCATATAAAGTTGGACAAACACTCCCGAAGATTTTTCCATTTCCAGCTGGGAGCCAATCACTATCAGTTCAGGGTACTGTCCTTTGGTCTCTCAACAGCCCCTAGAGTATTCACCAAATGTATGGCAGTCATAGTAGCTCATCTCCGACTACAAGGATTCCAGGTGTTTCCATATTTAGATGATTGGCTCCTTACCGCCACTACCAGGAATCTTCTCATTCTCAGTCTCTCTTACACTCAAGGCCTTGCTCTTCGCTTAGGTATCACAATCAACATGGACAAATCACAAATGTCCCCAACAAGAGCTCTTGAATTCATTGGAGCGATCTTTGACACAACTTCCTGTCATGCTTCCCTTCCTCCTGACAGGCTTTCAGAAATAAGAAGCCAGATTAAAGTCCTCCTTCCACAGACATTTGTACCAGTACGTCTTGTACTACAGCTATTGGGATCTATGGCAGCAACCATTACCCTAGTTCCACTTGCGAGGTTGCACATGAGACTAGTACTGTGGCTCCTTTCATCACAATGGTCTGTCTTAACCCACCCACTCGACCACGTGATATGCCTTACAGACCTTTGCAAGAAATAAATGCTTTGGTGGATGAAGCCAGAATAAAATCTTTGGTGTTGACCATTCTGCCTTTCTCAACCCAGGGCCACGGTAATGTAGGATGCTTCCCTGTTGGGGGGCATTTCCAGGGAAAGACAGTCCAGGGCACCTGGTCCCCCATGGAGGCCAATTTGCACATAAATGTCCTGGAATTGAGAGCAGTTCTCTTAGCGTTGCAAACGTTCCACACATCTCTTCCTTCCAGGACCACTGCAATTCAATCTGACAACATGTCAGTCCTCTGGTACATCAACAAACAAGGCTGAACAGCGTCTTACCCCTTGTGTCAGGAGGCCACTGGAATTTGGCACTTGGTGATTGCTTCCAACCACTTTCTCATAGCAATGCATATTCCCTGGAGTTCCAGTCTTATTGCAGACAATCTGAGCAGGAACATTCTGATGCCTCATGAGTGGTCCTTCAGTCCTATAATAGTGGATCAGATCTTCCACTGTTGGGACAGGCCTTGCTGCGACCTGTTTGCTTCTCCCATAAACAACAAATGCAGAAGCTACTTTGCCCTGATCCCCCCTCAGGGGGAGTCACTGAGGGATGCTCTGATGCACGATTGGCCCCCTGGGTCTGTTGTATGCCTTTCCCCTGTTTCCTCTCATCCTGAAATTCCTCCAGAAAGCTCAAAGGTTGAGAAGCAGAGTGATCCTCATTGCCGCTTATTGGCCCTCATCAAGTCTACTTTCCTTTCCTATGGCCTCATCTGATTCACAGCCCATGTATGCTGGATAAATCCCAAGGTCTGCTGTCTCATCCTCAGGGACTTATTCACCCCACTCTCCACAGCCTCAAGCTCACAGCTTGGTTTCTCCACTTCCGATGATTGCCAGGCTACCTGATATTTCATCTCCTGTGCAAGAGATTATTCTGGCTTCACACAAACCTTCCACCGGGAAAATTTATTCTAGTAAGTGGGTTAGGCTCTCTAGATGGGCCAAAGAGCATAACATAGACAACTTTTCCATGCCTATTCAGAAGATCCTACAATACCTGACTACCCTATTACACACAGGTGCTTCAGCATCGATAATTACTGTGCATTTAGCAGCTATTGCAAATTTTCACAATCAAATTTACAATTCTTTAATGTCACACCGACTGTGCAAAACTTTAATGAAAGGAGTATTACATGGCAGACCTCCTGTCTAGCTTCCTATAGAGCCTTGGGACTTGACAGTAGTGTTTTAGTCCTTAGAACTTGCTAACTCGTGTGATATGAAATTTGTCTCTTGGAAAACTCTTCTAGTAGCCCTTACCTCATCGAGAAGCATACCTGAGTTGCAGGCTTTGAGTGTCAAGAAACCTTACTTGATTTTTCATAGGGAAAGAGTGTCCCTACGTACTGACCCCTCCTTTTTCCCAAGGTAATTTCTGGGTTTTTCATTAATCAGTCTGTTGACCTACCGGTTTTCTTCCCTCATTCAAATAGAGGGGAATACCTTTTGCATACCCTCGATGTTCATAGGCAACTTCGTTTCTACTTGGACAAAACTAAATCTTTCAGAAAAATGGATCAACTGTTTGTGGCCTTTGCAGGACCCAGATTGGGTAGGCCTGTCTCCAAAAATGACTATCTTCTTGTCTCAGAAATGCCATTACTTTCATCTACCAACACAACACAGTGTCTTTACCTTCTAAAATAAAGGCTCACTCTACTAGATCGATGACTACTTAAGTGGCCTTTCATTCCAGAGCCTCTATGGATGATATCGGCGCAGCAGCCACTTGGGCTAGACATCATACCTTTATCACTCATTACAAATTGGATTTGGCCTCCAGGGGGCGAGCATCTTTTGGTTCTATGGTGCTCAGGAATGTCCTTCCTTAGGGCCACCCAGGACTCAATTAGCTGGGGACTTGGTCCTAACGGTAAGGAATGAATAAAGATTTAGGGGTGTCCAACCTTTTGGCTTGCTGGGGCCGCATTGAGTGAACAGAAATGGTCTTGGGGCTGCATATAAAATATATCATATAGTTAACTCTTTTGTTGCTCCGGAAGACCACAGTCGATCTCCTGGCTGTACTGTAGGTGCATTGGAACAATGAATAAATGTAATAAATGCCTAATATTTGCCTTAAAATTCTAATTCTCATTCTAATTCTCTAATCTAACAGTTAACTATAACATCTTAGTTAATATATATATATATATATATATATATATATATTATTACAAATAAACAGATATTCACTACAGCACTAGCATTTCTCACTGGGAAAACCATTCCAGCAGTCCAACTACGTAAAATGTCACCATTAGCAGTCCTACAATACTATAATCCACAAAAATAACCCAACAAATTTGCAATAAAGTAAATAATTCACATTATTGACTTAATAAAACAAGTCTTAATAAGCTACAAGAGGGTCTCACCCAAACAAATAACTGGTGCCAGAAATATGGCCTCATGCTAAATGCCAAAAAATACATCATCATCTCCTTTGAAGAGAGTGATGTCCCCACAAATGATCACATTAATAACAATGTTGTAAGCATGCAATAAGTCGTATGGTACTTGGGCTCCCAGGTTGACAGAAACCTGACTTTTGACCACCATGTTGTCTCCGTTATAAGGAAAGATTTTTACATGGCCCAATTCATTCGTAAGGGTATCTCATCTGGGGACAAAGAGGTCATAACATCCCTGTATTCTTCCTTTACAAGAGCCATTATTGAGTGTAATGCCCCTTTTGACATGTGCCTCAGCAAAACACCCTGCCAAAAGAAAGACTACAACCATTTCTGCCAAAAAAGGTCAAAGGACTAAGTTTACTTAGTTATCTAAACAGACTAAAAAGCTTTCTTGCTTTCCTCTCTCTCACTGGCCCCTATAAATTTCACCATTGGCTTGCTTTCCAGGCTAAGAAAGATCCTGCCTTAAGAGACTTCCTCTACCTCTGAAATACTGGTTATACTTAAAATGCTCACTACAAAGACCACAGTCTGCATTGCAACATAAACAAGCCACTTTTTATGGACAGGTTCTTGACACAAAAACCTTCAACTTCTGTAAAAAGCTCCTCTCATGATCAAACAATGTAGTTCAGCAACATGATGGCTGGATGGATAGCCATAAATGTAGTCCTTGGGTAAGTAGCATAGCCTTCATCAAACCAGATGGCAAATCCACATACTAACCTTTCCCAGCTGGATGGCTAAGATCTAATATTGGTTACTCAAGTCTAGTTGCCCAAGAAGAGGGGCATGTTTAACTGAGAATTCCATTTGCAAAATTATATTCAGTATACATATTAAATCTCTCTCTCTCTCTCTCTCTCACACACACACACACACACACACACACACACACACACACACACACACACACACAAAAAGCCCCTACATGTAAAATAGGCAACCTCAGTAATCACATGACACCCACTCACTGAATGAAATTGTCTGGAAGTCAAAATATCTGAAAAAAAATCATAATAGAGATGGATTCATCCATGTAATTTCCCACCACCAAAAGGACCATCAATAAATCAACAAACAACTGCTCGGCAAAAAGTAAATAACAAAACCATAAACTATAATGCTACACACTGGTGTAAACATATAACTTGTATCAATCATCAGGTTAATCCATACCAAAAGGTTGTTTCAGAGCTTCAGCTATGTACAAACAACTTTCTCCTAAAAACTTAACTCATTGATATTTGCCTTGCTGTAATTATAACTGTAAAAAAAAATGTTTTTAAGTTTATTCTGTACTGCAATGATTCTCACTGTTACAAGATGTAATCTCTGCCATATTGTATGAGTACTACATCCATAATGTGCTGTCTCTCTCTCATGTATTACACTGTTTTGTGTTATTTTTGGAGCTTTTCTTTCCGGGCCTCCACTGAAAACGGACCTGTGCCCAGTCGTACTTTCCCGGTAAACAAATGTAAAATAAAATAAAAAAAATAAACGTCCCTACAATCTAAAGCCATTTGACATTCAGACATTTTAATTTGTGCAGAAGTTACTCACAGACTGACAGTTTACTGAGCTGTAATGCTGCCCTTTGCTTTAGAAAAAAACAAATTCCCAGACTTTGTCAATAGCTCAAAGTGTAGAGAGGATTATTTATTTTTGGAAAACATCTTTAAAATGTTAAATTGATTACACACCCAGAAACACAGAAAAGTTATTGTGATTATGTAAACCACAGACTGCTGCAAGAAATCAAAGTCACATTAGCACTCTATGCTTATGTCCGAACAGATGAATCATACCTGTCAATTCCAAAGGAAGTAAAGTAGCTTTATAAGAACGGTGCAACTGATCAATGACTGATAACAGAAAAAAAGAAAAGAATTTCCACCGAAACAATAAGGCCAATAATGGTTTAATGCTCAATAATCCACAAAAGTTACACTTGGATGTCCACGAACAACTAAGCGCTTTCGCCAAGGTTAAAAAACCATAGGCATCTTCAGAGTTGTTCGTTTACAATGCATTCTCCCCTTTTGTATAATGTCAATTTCATTAATTAACCAATCATTCAATAAAAATTGACAATCATTAAAGACACAGTAAAATATTAACTTGCACCTAACTAATATTTAAAAATACTTATCAATTGTCAAATGTAATAAACCAACATATATAAACACAAATAAAACACTATATTGGGTAGTTTATAAAAAGAATTGTGTTATTTCAGGATAGGAGAATGTGTGCTAATTTTATGTTTTATTTTTATATGTTATTTACTAACAGGCAATGAAAGTACAATTTGAATTTTATATATATATATATATATATATATATATATATATATATATATACATTTTTATATATATTTTTTTTCATATATTAGTAGTATGATTGTTTAGTGAGAATAATATACAACACAAGTATTAGCAAATACTGAAGTTCAAAGCACATTTCAAAGTGTTTTATTTGTGTTTATATATGTTGGTTTATTACATTTGACAATTGATAAGTATTTTTAAATATTAGTTAGGTGCAAGTTAATATTTTACTGTGTCTTTAATGATTGTCAATTTTTATTGAATGATTGGTTAATTAATGAAATTGACATTATACAAAAGGGGAGAATGCATTGTAAATGAACAACTCTGAAGATGCCTATGGTTTTTTAACCTTGGCGAAAGCGCTTAGTTGTTCGTGGACATCCAAGTGTAACTTTTGTGGATTATTGAGCATTAAACCGTTATTGGCCTCATTGTTTCGGTGGAAATTCTTTTCTTTTTTTCTAGCTTTATAAGAAGGTTATTTGCAAGGTTGCATGGCAGTTTATATTGGAAATAAGCAGAGATATTAAAAAGGCTCTGTTTTTCATAATTATGCCGAAAAGTCTTCCAAGGTAAATACAACTTCTGATTTAGTATGGAACCATACCTCTCAACCTTAGAGCAAGAAATCTGGACAAAGCGAAAAATAAAAGTGGGACACAGGCCCAAAAATAGTTATGCATCACAGACACCATTGAAACAACTGTAGCTGCAAACATTATACATTACTTATAATCTTTCTATCCCATTATTGTCAATTAAACATTATATGGCTCATTCAGTCCTGCCTTCTTTTGCATCAAAGAAAACTATGCTTTGAAATGACAAATGCATTAAAAATAATACATAAAACACATTGCATCAACATCCTGCAACTTCCTACCTGCAAGCAACCACAGAGCTTTCACTGAAACTAGGGCTGCTTGTTTCCCCAGAATGACAGCTCTCCCTAATTAAGTCTAATGGTATACAATCTATCAGTATCTGGACTACCTGAAATAAATTAAATTATGGGCCTGTAAATTGAAAGTACACTTTGTTTAATTAAACTATATTTCTAAGCCCGCTTACTATATTTTTTCAGTAACATCCCAATATCCATTTCCAGGTCACTTTACAAGACATTGGCAGTGGTAGACTTGGCATCTTCCAGAACCCCACAGGCCCACACTAATACATTGTCCATTAAATGTAAATATCCATCCACTGTAAATGGCAAGAAGCTATGTCTTAAAAAATCTACTTCTGGCATGCGTACCCAAGTATTAGGTTTTGAAACAAAAACATATTCTCCACAGTCCGTAAGTCTCTGTCTTTAATAATCATCTACTGTTGCAGCACTCCCAACACATAAGCACACACATATACACTAAAATCCCCAACATTTAAAAAATGACATTGTGCCCACTTGATTTGCCAGTATTGATGATCTGCCAAAGCTATGCTTACTGTTGTCCAGTCTACCACTGCTTAGAACCCACCAATGAAAAAACAGTACTAGGTGCTTTTTTGTTTGTCTGAAAAAACAATACAACTAACTTTATATGCTACAGTCCCACATAGTCAGTCCACTACTGACCCATTAACCCTAGGCTGCTGTCTCATTCTTACTCCCTGGAACTGCATTACCTTGGATGACTACTTTATTTTCCTAAGCAAAAGACACAACTTGGAAGATAAGGCAAAAATCCAGACATTCTTTGAAAATCCATACAGTTAAGAGGTATGAGTTCATGTTCAATACAACACTCTCCCTGTCAGGAAAGCCACAATTTAATGAAAGTGTACTCTTAATGTATGATATATTTGTGAGCTAACTTGTTTGTGTTCAGTAGGTAGAATGATCATTGTTAGCCTCTTTGTGCATGCATCTCTCTCTCTCTCATGCACACACACACACACTTCTACTTTCACGCACACAATTCTGCTTTCATGCATGCACTCATTCACTCCGTACTTACCTATTAACACAGGTAATTGCTGTCCCTTTCAAAGGGAACAGCGGCAAATCCATACACGAGTCCCTCTTCAGCGAGAACACACACACACACACACACACACACTTCTTCTACTTTCATGCACACAATTCTGCTTTCATGCATGCACTCACTCGGTACGTACCTATTAACACAGGTAATTGCTGTCCCTTTCAAAGGGAATAGCGGCAAATCCATACATAAGTCCCTCTTCAGCGAGAACACACACACACACTGATTGTTCGGCGCAAAATAATGGCGTAAACACACTGACCCTTTTTTGGCTCAAAAACAAAACTAGAAGGTGCTTTGGCACATGCGCACACCGACATTATCGTTACAGGTCATGGGAACGAAAAACACAAAACAAAAAAAAGTGTTTTGGGGCATGCGTACATCGATGTTGCAGTTAGAGGTTGAGGGCCGCATGGAAGAGCTCTGAGGGCCGCAGGTTGGACATGTCTAATTTATAACATCCGATAATGAAGTTGTCTTACCATAACATTCTGTGTTGTAGATCTTTATTCATTCATTACTTCCTGCCCTCCTTCCCCATGCCTGGACTTCAGGATTTCCTTAATAGTTAAGGTATTTGCTCAGACAGAGCCTCCTACTGTCTCTCTTATTTCTGTACTATACTGGCTGGCAAACTCAATCTGAGGAGACTATGAGAGGGGCATTATGGGTAGGTTTTAGTTGAGAGGTTTTGGCTAGCACGAGCTTGGTAACGGCCGTGTCAGTTCTGAGCATGGAACCGAAGTCCTATCAGTAATGAATGAATAAAGATCTACAACACAGATGGAATGTTATGGTAAGACACAACTTTTTTTGGCTGCAGTCCTCTCTTTGTGAGGAAATGTCTCATTTGTGTGGTTTTGTTTGTTATTTTTCAGGTCACTATACTCATATGTAAGGTACTAGGCTATCAGCCCAAGGGCCTAAGTAAGCCTAGCCAACAAGGTTCCCTGGCTTATGCCACCCCAAGAAAGTTAATTTCCTGTGCCCCTGTCAGGCAGAGCCACAGAAGTGATCCCCGAGGTGTATTTCCTATCCACTCATCAGGATTTTTCTTGAAGAGTGCTAATGAGGAACTTTGCTTGACATAGATGGGTAGCTTGTTCCAGAGTATAGGAAGTCTCTGGGACAGGAATCTATCCCTCCAGCATGTTCTGTTTATTGTGGTGACAAGGTTTAGGTCCCTAGAGGGTGTCGCTCGGAGGGATTGGGATTTCTTTAGGTGTAGCATGTCCAGCAGCTCTGGGTTTAACATAGCTTTATATGTTAGGCAGAGATCTCCTCAGAGTAGGCGATATGTTAGAGTAAAGCTGGAGTTTTTTTTAGATCGTCAGTGTAGGGCATCTGTTTGAGGCCAGTAATCCTTTTGTGAGGTACTTCTGTGGCCTTTCCAGCTGTTGCAAATGTCTTGTGAGGTACATTCCAAAAGGGGTGTTGTACTCTATAATGGGTCTAATGAGTGCTGAGTAGAGGGGGAAGAATAATATCTTTTTTTTTCTGGATGAGAACCCTTTTGTGATGAGGTGTGCCATGTAGAAGGATTTCCTGACTACTGTGGCGATGTGATTGTCAAAGGAGAGACTACTGTCCACCTGTGTCCCCAGGTCTCTTATCACACATTCGGAATTAGACTGCCATTTATGTGGTAGTTCATGGGTACAGAGTTTTTACCAAAGGGGTTGACCATGCACTTTTTGGCATTGAGCTTGAGGCCATTCCTCTGACACCAGGCATCTGTCTCAGTGAGGCCCTTCTGTAGGATGTCCAAATCATTTGGGGACCCTACTATGGCTCCTAGTTTGCAGTCATCTGTGAACTTCTTTAGCCAGAGGCCTTCTGTGTTGGCCTGTATTCAGAGAAGTAGATACCAAACAGGAGAGGTCCCAGGACTGAACCCTGTGGTACTCCACTTGTCACTGGTTTGAAGTCAGATTTGGAGTCTGCAACTTTTACAGTGTGGGTTTTGTCAGTGAGTCAGTTGGCAACCCATTTTGTGACATAAGGATTTATACCTAGTTTAGTGAGTTTAGCTATAATTCCAGAATGGGGGATGGTGTTGAAAGCCTTGGCGAGGTCAAGATAGGCTCTGTGAACCACCTTACCCTCGTCTATGGCTTTGGTGACTGCCTCAAAGAAGTCAATCAGGTTCAGAAGGCATGATCTGCCTTTCACAAACCCTAACTGGGTGGGGTACAGAGTTTGGAGGTTACCATTGTCTTTGAGTTCCATGATGATACGTTCCATGGCCTTGCAGAGCAGGCTCATCAGGCTAATAGGGTGATAGTTCCCAGGATCAGTGCTAGCTCCCCCTTTGTGGAGTGAGAACTGTTGCCATTCAGTGGGCACAAAACCTGATGCGAGACTATGACTGAACATGGTTGCTGTGTTTTTGGTTTTACAGCGTGCAGCTTTTACCTGCATAGATGTGATTACAGGGACTCTGCATTCTTCCTGTATAGATATGGGCCCTTTAGGGGGTGGGGGGTAAAGTTAGCACTGAATCTATCTCCCAGGATGTTGGCAATATTAGTTGGTTCTGTAATTGTTTGTGTCACTGTGCTGTAACTCAGAGCAAATCTGGGTATTGCCATTGAGATTCTTGACCTAGCTATAGAATACTTTGTGTTTGCCCTTAGAATCAGTGGCGTTTTTATTTTTGTAGCTAGCTTTGGAGGATCTTATAAGGGATCTCAGGTTCTTACTGAGGCTGACCACGGAGCTCCTCCACTCATGAGATTTTACTCTCTTGCAACAGTTTCTTCCTTCTGTTGTAGAGTTTATTTATGGCAGGGGACCACCAGATTGGCTTCCTTTTTTTGAAGGATAGCGTCTTGGTTCTGTTTGGGATAGCACAATCCATGCACTTGTGTAAGTGCTTATAGAGTACATTTGTGTAGGATGCAGCAGTCATAACTCTATTGTCCATCTGCATGGGTGTCATGAAGTTTGCCACTTCTGTCTTAAGCATGAAGTTGGCTTTGGAGAAAATTTTTACCATGGTTTCCTTAATGGTGGATGGGAGTGGGACGCTGATATCTAGGGTGATTAGTTTATGGTCTGATCTGACCAACAAGGAGTTGACTGCAGGTCTGGAACACCGGTCACTCATGTTGGTAATGACTAGGTCTAGGATATTGTTGCCCCTGGTGGGGGTGTGGATAAGTTGATCCAGGGCATTTGAATTTATGAATTCCAGAAAGCATTGAGCGAAGGAGTTGGTACATGAGTAGTTTTCCCAGTTAATGGTTGGGTAGTTGAAATTGTCAATTATTAGGGTGTTTGGTTTAACCCTAATATTTTCCAGTATATCAAGAAAAGAGGAGTCAGAAACCACAGTCCGAAACTCACTGAAAGAACAAATGGTTGCTGCTGTTGGATTCTTTTAAACTATTTTGAAGACTGTTTATCCACCGTATTACACAGGAAGGCAGCTTTGTGTTCTTTCGGTGAGTTTCGGACTGCGGTGTCTGGCGTTCTTTTGCCGCTATCATTGTAATTATCTGGTATTTAGGAGTGCTTGCTGCTACTGATTCAAGAAAAGAGGAGTGGGAATCCTGGGGCATGGTGGGGGATCTGTAGCCAAGCTACAATTTGGATTGCAGTTTTGTCCAGAGTTAGTTGCACTTGGATAACCTCGGATGCATTATGCTGTGCAACTAGCCTGGAGGTGTGGATATCCTTAATGAATATGGACACACCTCCGCCTTTGGCCATCTGGTCCAGGTTAGATGGCTGAAAAGTGTGGTACACATTATAGCCTGGTAATGCAGGACTGCTCTCTAGAGCCTTGAACCAGGTCTCAGTCACTGCACAGATATCGGTGTTCTCCATTTTAAGGAGTACCTCAAGCGAGTGCATTTTGAGATTTAGGCTTCTAGCATTGAGTAGCATTATCCTTAGTTTTTGCTTGCCTGTTCCTGTTACTGTGGTGAATTTGTCATTTGAACCTTGCCTAAAAAAGGCACTATAGGGGTGACAAGATCCTTAGCCAGTATCCAGAATCCCAGGGGCGATAGGTGCAGGCCATCTCTGGCAAAACATCGTGGCCTGTCTACCATATCGTCCTAGGCAAACAGATACTGGATCCCCTTAGAATGACACCAGAAGCTTAACCAATTGTTGAAGTCAATCATTTTGTCCTTGTACTGCGGTATCATGCTGGCCGATGGCAGGATGCTACTCAGGGCTAGGGTCATACCTGCCTGGGCTACAGGATCAGAGAGTTCTTCCATGTCTCTCTTCATATAGTCCAGGAAGGTACATCTCCAATCATTTACACCAACATGGAGAATGACAGAGTCATATTTGTACTTGTGGAGTGACAGGAGTGCATGGGTTATGTGGCGGATCCTGGCACCCAACAGGCAGCGGACAATAACCTTCACCTTGTTTAGCTTGGTGAGTGGGACATCAGTGCCTGACTATAGCGTCACCTATGACTAGTGTGTTGGGTACATTGGTTTGCCTTATGGGCTGTGGTTTATTGGCACATGGAGTCTGTGGGCTATGTGTTATTTGGGTTGTGTTAGGGGTGGAGGTTGCTTGTGTTTCTGCTTTGTAGGTCTCTCATGCTTGAGCAAATTATTATTGAGAGCCTCTGTGAATGTTTTTGTGTTTCTAAGTGTGGATTTTGGTGGTGTAGGTTTAGTGGAACTATGTGGTGAGTGTGGTGCAGTGCAAGTGTTTACCTTCTCCTCTTGACTATCAAGTTCAGTCTTGGTTGGAGAGAGCTTTACCTCCAGTTTGGCTAGATAAGTGCATCTCTCACAGGTTGTGGTGTTGGATGGTAGGAGGAGAGGGTTGTCTGTGTACATGAGGCAATTGCTACATTGCCTCAAGATGCCCAGATGTATCATAGACAGGAGAGAACACTGGCAGCTGACCCTTGGAAATACCTGAATAAAAAACTACTTTCCTCTAGACAAGTGAGTATAAGAGCTGTTTTTCTCTATGCAAGTGAGGAAGGCAAGTACAAAAACTGTTTTCCTCTAGGTAAAGAGGAAGGTTGAGTGCTGTAGTAATTTTGTAGCTTATTTAGTGCTTACAACAAGTTCTGAGCACGAATAAGCAAATTCAGGTGCTAAAACTAAAAATCTGTACCTGGATCTTGTGGTAGATATGCTACCTAGTGCTTACCACTCCCACTGATAAGCTAGAAGGCTTCCCTCCAACACAGAAAGATTTGGGGGGCTCAGAAGCTTACAAACAGTCCTGGATACAGCAAATCTATATCTGGACTAGACTAGTTACAGAAAAGGTGGGAAACAAGTGCAAACATAGGCTTTTAAACCAGAAAGTTGAAAGAGATGGAAAAACTACCCAGATGGCCAGTAAACTACAATTTTTGGGCCAGAAACCATTCTTGTGGTACATAGGCTACCTAGTGCTTAGCACTCCATCTGATAAGCTAGAAGGCTTCACTCCAACACAGAAAGGATTTGGGAGCTCAGAAGCTTACAAACAGTCCTGGTTACAGCAAATCTGGACTAGACTAGTTACAGGAAAGGCAGGAAACAAGCTTAGAAATTTTTAAATTGATGATGTAAGAATTAAAAGGACTGTAGATATAATGAAAGAAACTGGAATGAGGCTGGAAATGTCTTTTTTGTTAATTGTGCAAAACTGTGCTGAACAGGTGTCAATCTCCTTTATGTGCCATATCTTCTTGTACCTTTCAGAATAATGTCTACAAACACTGTTTGGTTAAGAATATTTTATTATGTACAGTGCAGATAGATGTCCACAATATCTGAATCAAATCTTGCTGTCCCCAGTAACAGTGCTGATAAATTGAAATAGACTGCATTAGACTGGCCATCGCTTCTGCACTCATTATACTCAAAATTATTCCTTTCTTCCTGTGAGTCTGTAGATACTGCATACAAGGCTTTTACCACTGGTACTGTTTTGAGGAAGTTTACCTGGCTGTATTTTCAAAACCTACCAGACTAGGTCATTTTTTTTTCAATTCTTCTTTGGATTGAGATTTTTTTTTTGGACCCTCTGAGGTGAAAGGTCCCAAAACATATGATGAGAGAGAGGTAAACTGAGGTGAAAGGTCCCAAAACATATGATTAGAGAGGTAAACTGAGGTGAAAGGTCCCAAAACATATGATTAGAGAGGTAAACTGAGGTGAAAGGTCCCAAAACATATGATGAGAGAGGTAAACTGAGGTGAAAGGTCCCAAAACATATGATGAGAGAGGTAAACTGATTCAGGGAATCTCTCAAATTTTTCATACCCCTTTAAATTTTCCAAGGGCTTTTTTGTTCCCTCATCCAATTTTAGCAAGCGACAAACAGTCTCAGCAGAATGCTGTTAACCACACTTTTAAAAAGCAGTGGCAGTGAGGTTCCAAATAGAAAGCAGGACACCCTACCAAAACAAAGGACAGTCAAATAAGGAAGAATGAGTATTTAAGGGACTGTGCACCCCATCCCACCCTGACATTCCCTAGACTGAATCTCTGTTTCTGTCTTTGGCAACAAATTGTTTTAGACAAATGGGTTCTGAAGGTGATACAGCTAAGCTAAAGATAGAAATAGGAGAAAATTCATCCTCTTCAGAGGATCCCTTCTCGTCTTCCAGAGAACCATTTTGTTCCCTCCTGTCTAACACCACATGTTATCTAAGGGGATAACAGAACCTGATCTGTTTAGTGATAAAGAAATTTCCTGGAGACAAGTACTGAATCTTTGTTCCTGAATAAGTTTGTGATTGTGCCCATGTTCAAAATGCTGTCACTTTATAAACTGTTGCCTTTTCTTCCTCACTTGAGTTTAGTAACCTTAGATTTAAAAGATGCATATCCTCACATTCCTAGTCATCCAGAATTCAGG
This sequence comes from Protopterus annectens, assembly GCF_019279795.1. Classification (NCBI taxonomy): domain Eukaryota; kingdom Metazoa; phylum Chordata; order Ceratodontiformes; family Protopteridae; genus Protopterus; species Protopterus annectens. Next base: position 1,707,498,431 of record NC_056725.1, read on the forward strand.
GGTTTCTTAAGGTTATCCAGACACAGTCAACGTTATCAGTTCTCTGCCTTACCCTTTTGGCTCTCCACTGCATCAAGAGTGTTACAAAGTGTCTATCTCTTGTCCTAGCCCATTGCAGGATGCAAAGTATCCATATTTAGATGACTTGCTAATTTTTGCAGTGCCTTTTTCAAAGTTTCAGGACTCTCCCCCTCTGGCAAGAGATCCCCATACACAGCCTGGGCTTCTAAAGAACATTCATAAGTTTCTTTTGACCCCATCACACAGGATTGTGGTTCTGGGGTGTCTGCTAGACAGCTCAGTACAAAGAGCTTTTCTTCCACAGGAAAAATAGATCTATTCCAGGGTTTTTCTACTCCTGACTACTGTCACTGTGAAAGAAAACTTCAAGATTCTGGGTCTCATGGTATCCATGATTTTCATGATGCCTCTTGCAAGACTCCACATGAAAGACAGTGGTATCCATCTGAAGTCTTGGTCCCAACACCAAAATCCATTGTCTTTTCCATTTCTGGGCTTTGTGAACAAAGAATTAATTTTGTGAAGACATCAAATATCCCCTGACTGCAGGTTTCCCCTTCTTTCCTGCTCCAAAGCAGTATGCTACAACAGATGTCTCACACTTTGTTTGGGGGAGTAGTGTCAAGGGGGATAAAAGTCCAAGTTTTCTGACAAGAAAGATGGGCCAAAAAGCACATGAGATGCTAGCTATTATTCTTAGCTCTTGGAATCATCTGTGGTTCCCAGGACCTGCTCACTGGGGTTGTGTTTGTAAGTACTTGATGTGGTACATAAGCAAGGGGAAACCGGCTCTTACTGTCTATGCAGACTAGCCTTGTTAGCATGGGATGTAGCTTTACAGTAGTCTCACTCTGCAGGCATCTTACATTCCTTCAGAGCAAAATGGTGTGGCTGACAAGATTAGCAGGACAAAGGCAGAACTTCACAAATGGAAACTAGATCAGGGGGTCTTACAACCTTTGATCCATCTGTGGGAAATTCCTCAAGGAGACATGTTTTCATTCTCTCTAAACAGTCAGCTGGCAAATTTCTGTTCCATGATTCCATGCAAGAAGGCCTGGATGCCTTTTCTTTTCCTTGGACAGGAATGTTCCTGTTTGCTTTTCCACCCTGTGAACTGATATCCAGGGTGCTCCTGAAAATTGAGAAGGAATTTCCAAATATCATTGTGATTTCTTTTTGACTCAGGCATTAGTGTTTTGTCATTCTTCTGGCAATGGCAATTACCACAAGCTTCCTCAGATTGGATTTACTCATACAAGAACAGTGATGTTTGATACATCTTGACCCTAAACTACAACTGCCTGGGTGATATGGCCTTAATAGTTTTTAGGCACCTGTTTACTAATGGCATGCAGCAGGTACTGATGAAGGCAAGAAAGTCTGCTACTAGAAAATCATATATAATCAAATAGAATAGTTTTTCTAGCTGGTGCCAATGAAACAACCAGCACCTATTCACACAATACTTGTGACAGTTACTGTCCAATGGCCTGTCTTACTCCCCCTATCAATGCTAATTTGTCTGCCCATGGAGCCCCCTCTTTCAATGCATTCTCATGGGAAGATTTTTTTTATGAAAGCGGTAGTAAATTAGAAGCTTCCAAGAAAAATTGTGTCTTCTCCTTTGGATCTTAATTTTCTTTTAGAGAGTCTAACACTTGTTCCATTTGAACCAGCTTTTCTGTTTGACTTAAGGTTGTTATTATCATGAAACAGCTTTTTCTAATTGCACTGGCATCTGAAAGAAGGGTATCTGAGTTGCTTGCTGTTATATTGGATCAAGTTTATCTCATTTTCCAGAGAGGGAGAGATTCTTAAACTAAACCTTTTTTATGCCTAAAGTGGAATCCAAATTTACTTTAAGCAAAGCTATCCATCTCCCTGTGTTCTTTCCTGAACCCAGGAGTGAGGGAGAAAAGATAGTTCATACCTAGGATGTCCTTGGACAACTCCAGGGCTATCTTGACAGAACAAAATTGTTTCAGAACTTCCTGTCGGTTAATTTCTTGTAAAAGTAAGAAGGGACAGCCTGTGTTATAGCAGACAATTTCCAAATGGTGGTCTCAGAATATTACTTTTCTTGTTCCCACCATAACAGAACTATTCCAGGTAGGGTCAAGGCACACACTACCAGGACCTTGGGTTCATCTATGCCTTTTGGAAAGGGTTGGACTCTATTCTAGAAGCAGAAACTTAGTCCACTGTGCATACTTCTACACAACACCATAAACTAGATTCCTTTTCTAGGTCTAGGATAGACTTTTCCAGGGGTGCCTGGGCTTCTGGCCCCTTCCTCCTCCCCCTCCCAGTTCTAAGATATGGTACTATACCCATATAGCTTAGGCTACTGCAGCAGTGATCAACGTGAAGAACATGTAGTGCAGTTGTGTAGGAAAACCTGTCATGAGAGTAGATGTTCAAATGATCATTGTTGCAGTACTCAGTCCCTCCCTGGGTTTTTTAATATCAGTGTGGATGTGTTTTTGATTTTCCTATCAGGCTTAGCTTCCCCCTCTCAGTTGGAATGAAAGCCCTGAAGGGCTTGGTTCCGAAACCAGTCTTTAGTCAACCCACCTTAAGCTGTCTGATGGTTTGGGCAGTGGAAGCTGACCAGCTGTTTTATGCTATGCAGGCTGTAACCCATATATCTTAGGTTACTACAGAAGTGATCATTCGGACATCTACTGTTATGGTTGTTATGGTTGTTATGGTTGTTGAGTCTTTCGGCTTTTCCTGGTTAGGGGTCACCACAGCGGAACTCTGGTCTGCTAATGATTGGCAGTAGATTTTTTATGGGCCGAGTTGCCAGCCCTGACAATGAAGGTATGCCCATTCATGCATGTCTCCACACAGAAGATGCTCTAGCTGAGAATTGAACAGGACAACGTCTTACTGTGAAGCGACAACACTACTGCAGCACCACCGCAGTATCTACTGTTCTGGTAAGTTTACATGTAACTGTACTTTTTTTCCTCATTGCTGAATTTTTATCTTATGATGATATTCTTCCATTCACTCACCCTACTGTACAGTACCTGTAAACACCTGGGATATCAAGAAAACAAGCTCATGTCTGGATTGATGCATTTCATCATATCATTAACAATTTTAGATTACCTGCAGTATTAGTATAGCTTGTAGTGTAAATTACTACATTGGAGAATTCAGTGTTGGATTTAATTGTACATGCATCATTTATAGTTGTGGCTGGTGACTTCAAATTAAAAGCTGCATGGGTGGGGCCAATGGGAAGAGGTGTGTCCAACTAGAAAGGGGTGGTGCTATGCTCAAAAACACAACTTTAACTTTAAATACACTGCGCTGGGCGCCAAACTCATTGCAAGAGTCCAATCAAGACAAAATGAAGTGTAGAAGAAAAAATATTTCAGTGCCTTGGCTACATGACAGCTTACTTAATATCTAGATGGAAACAAAAAGGTTGTGAGGCATGAAAAAAATTACTGGAATACTAGTCAAAATCAAGTATAAAAAAACAAGCTTCTCCTTGCACTGCAGATTTAAGTATATTCAGCTTTATAAAAATACCAAGTAACATGCTGAAAGTAGAAATCTCTGTCATACCCTCACTTGTAAAAATGTTTATCCAAAAAAGACCTGCTGCCTGACAACTATCTACTTGTTTCATGGGGAAAATATGATCAAAGTAAACAATGAATAGCAAACAAGAAACAAGCTCAAGATAAAGTGCTTAAAGGATTACTGCACAGGTTATAGACCACATGATAGATTGGCATTTTGTTTAGTTTACAGGTAAAGCTTGCAAAGATGACTGCAAATCTCCAACAAATGTAATGAGCTTCTGAGAATACTGTAATCCTGTCCTTTATTACAAATACTGTCATATGCATTTTAATAGCTAAGGCTTGTACATTATCTAGTTATGTAAATATTCTCTGTATGGCAACAACAAAAAGGCTTTCAGTGTTGGTAATTAACAGTATGCTTATTAAAGGTTACTTTCATACAATCTCAGACAATCTCACCCGATAAAGCATGGCTACTTAAACACAAAGCAACAGGGCACTGTGACAGCATGCATTTTCTAAATAATGAGCGTAAATCAACAGTATAAAAATGACAGAAAAACAGAAGATTCTACAAAATCAAGGACAGATGAAAAGTCACTGTCGTACTTGTGTCTACCTTGGATGAGGGGGGAATACTCCTTGCCTTGCTTGGACACATCCAGAGTCACTACATGGGGTGCAACAAGTATGTCACAATTTGAAATGTCTCTGGCTCTGACACTCATCTCTCTCAACCTTGGAGCAAGAAATCTGGACAAAGCCATACACAGAAGTGGGACACTGGTCCAAAAATAAGGACAATTTTTAAATATTGCTCTTATAAACTTGGAAAGATAATAGAATAGTAGTAGGTCTTGCATTAGTATAAAATCTGAAACTCAAATGTCTGCCATTATTTTCTAGCTTCAATCTTTAATGATTTGCTACTAATTTGGCAGAAAACCACAATTTTATGAAAAACTGACCAAAAATATAAAATTGCCAACCTGTCAAAGAAGGGATACCTTTCTAATATTAATACTATTAACTTGAGCAGCTGACAAAATAAGAGCATCTACATGCATTTCTGAAATAAAAGTAATCTATAACTCTGATCATTACAGTTATAATTGTAAACCCTCCACATTTTCTTCCAAAACTGCCATTTTGCGGAGGGGTTATTGGGGGGGAGCAACATTTTGAGCCAAAATTGGGGACAGTTGAGAGGTTTGGATATTCCTAATTCTATAAAGCGATTTAGTTGCACATATCTCTCAACCACTTAATGCAGGAAATCTGGACAAGGCCAAATATATTGGGGATTAAACTGATCATACAAACAGTACTAAAAATTGCTCTTGTATAAACTTAAGACAGTTGATAGAATAACAGGTCTTGCTTTAGCATGCATTTTACTGAAGGTTATAACATCTGAAATTCAATGTCTGTCATTATTTAGTGACTTCATTCCTAAATGATTTGCCAGAAAACCACAAATTTTATGAGGAACAAACCAAAAATAAGAAGCAAAAATCTATTCATGCTGCAAAAATCTGGACAGTTGAGAGGTATAGTTCGGCCGGGGCTGTCTAAGTTTGCTGCTCTCCCCCCCCTCACAAAATCATGGTTGAATGGAGCTTTCCCCCTGCAGCCATTCCAATGTCCCTTTCCTTGGTTATTTCACCCCATTTATCATAAACACTGTAATGTGTATACTGCTTTACTTCTGTGATAATTTGGATTTCATTTGAAAGTTTTATTTTACAGCACAGACCCTAATAGATATCTGCTAAACAAAGCAATACAGTCTCGCAATGAAAATAGACTTAGCATTAAAACTTCTCTGCCCTTGAAACTCAGTCATTGAAACAGCATTGAAACCCACGTTCAAAGAAAATACATTTTGCCAGTGGCAGATAAAGATTAACTTTGGGCTGTTTTCAAATCATAGGCCCCTTGAAAATTAAATGTACACATGCTCTTTGATACACCTTCCTGATTGTATTAAATTATATTTCTTGTATAACACAGTTGTTAGAATTGTATTAAATTATATTCCTTGTTGGTCCCGATGACATACCTGTGGAAGCATGGAGGTGTTTAGGTGAAATGGCAGTAGAGTTTTTAACCAGATTGTTTAATGAAATCTTGGAAAGTGAGAGGATGCCTGAGGAATGGAGAAAAAGTGTTTTGGTACCAATTTTTAAGAATAAGGGTGATGTGCAGAGCTGTAGTAACTACAGAAGGATTAAACTGATCAGTCACAGCATGAAGTTATGGGAAAGAGTAGTGGAAGCTAGGTTAAGAAGGGAGATGATAATTAGTGATCAGCAGTATGGTTTCATGCCAGGAAAGAGCACTACAGATGCAATGTTTGCTCTGAGAGTGTTTATGGAGAAGTACAGAGAAGGTCAGAAGGAGTTGCATTGTGTCTTTGTGGATTTAGAGAAAGCATATAACAGGGTACCTAGAGATGAGTTGTGGTATTGTATGAGGAAGTCAGGAGTGTCAGAGAAGTATGTAAGAGTGGTACAGGATATGTACGAGGGTAGTGTGACAGCAGTGAGGTCTGCGGTGAGAGTGACAGATGCGTTTAAGGTGGAAGTGGGATTACATCAAGGATCAGCTCTGAGCCCTTTCTTATTTGCAATGGTGATGGACAGGTTGACAGGGGTCCCCATGGACTTATGATGTTTGCAGATGACATTGATCTGTAGTGAGAGTAGGGAACAGGTGGAGGAGACCCTGGAGAGGTGGAGATATGCTCTAGAGAGAAGAGGAATGAAGGTCTAAGACAGAATATATGTGTGTGAATGAGAGGGAGGATAGAGGAATGGTGAGGATGCAGGGAGCAGAGGTGGCGAAGGTGAATTTTAAGTACTTGGGATCAACAGTTCAAAGTAATGGTGAGTGTGGAAGAGAGGTGAAGGAGAGTATAGGCAGGATGGGGTGGGTGGAGAAGAGTGTCAGGAGTGATTTGTGACAGACTAGTACCAGTAAGGGTGAAAGGGAAGGTCTACAAGAGGGTAATTAGACCAGCTATGTTATATGGGTTGGAGACAGTGGCAATGACAAAAAGGCAGGAGTCAGAGCTTGACATGGCAGAGTTGAAGATGTTAAGATTTGCGCTGGGTGTGACGAGGATGGACAGGATTAGGAATAAGTCAATTAGAGGGTCAGCCCAGGTTGGAAGGTTTGGAAACAAAGCCAGAGAGGCAAGATTACATTGGTTTGGACATGTGCTGAGGAGGGATGCAGCGTATATTGGGGAAAAGATGCTAAGGATGAAGCTGCCACGTAACAGGAAAAGAGGAAGGCCTAAGATAAGGTTTATGGATGTGGTGAGCGAGGACATGCAGGTGGCTGGTGTGACAGAGCAAGATGCAGAGGACAGGAAGACATGGAAACAGTTGATCTGCTGTGGCAACCCTTAACGGGAGCAGCCGAAAGAAGTAGTAGTACAATACAGTACAGTTAGATGGCATTTTAAATTTATTGTTTTGAACATTTTTCAGTAAACAATGAAACGAAATGCATGCACCAATAATGACAAAACCAATTCAGAACATTTCCATCATAAAAGTCTACTCAAACTTCTACAGTCCACCAGTATCAGTAAATATGCACAATCTCTAAAGAAGTAAAAGTCATCTAAATTCCACATTAAAGAAATCTGTAACTAATGAAGAGGTTACTGCTAGCAAACAACTTTATATGTCATTGTTTCATCTACAAATAGTGGTTGTTGCCCTTGAGAAATAAATTGCCCATGTTGCATTAAAAAAAATAAGCTAGTAATATCACAGTAGGGAATGGATGGCAAACTGATAACAGGTTCATAGTTACTAAGTATCTTCACCAAAAAGGACTGCAGCATCCACCCCATTTACAACACAGTACAGTATCAGCAATGCATATACCTACTGTGGGAGTAGAACCCACAGCCTTCTGCATCAATAGCAAGTACACTACCTGTTGTGCTATTAACAATGCAAGTAAACTCACCATAAGCAGTACTAAACTTTTGTTCCCCTGCAGCTCTCAGCTCCTTGTAAATTCTAATTGACACACTGTTGTATCTCTGAACTTTGCAGAACAAGAAATCTGGAAAAAGCCAACATTTATTGGGGGGGGGGGGGAGACAAAAACAGGGACACATTTTAAACATTGCTTGTATAATGTTGCTACAATAAAATGCTGTGTTACCGCCATACATTTCACTGCCAAATCTTGAACCCAGGGGAACCCTGTGCAAAACAGTTAGAGCAACATACCACTCTGCCAAATCAGCTCTTTTTGTAAAAGAGAGGAAGACTGAAACTTAAATGATTACCATTTAGTGAATTCATTTCTCACCATAGCTGTCAACCTCTTAGCACAAAACACCTGAACAAAGCCAGTAATGGGGAATACAGCCCCCAAATATATTCAGTGAATTCAGTTCTCACCATAGCTCTCAACCTTGGCACAATAAACCTGGACAAAGCCAATAATGGGGGAATACAGTCCCAAAAATAAGGACAAATTTCAAATATCCATGTTATAAACTTAGAAAATTGCTAGAATAAAAGGTCATGTACTTTCTGAAGAATATGAAGTCTGAAATTCAAATGCCTGTTATTTTTATTTAACATTTGTTATCCAGGAAAGTCTGACTTGGAACAAAAGCCGATTTTCAGCAGAGCAGGGAGAAACACTCCAGACACATGTCTTTGTAAGATGGGAAGACATGCAGACTCCACACAGCACCCCAGCCAAGAATCAAACTGGAGAACCTGTAGCTGTCGGGCAACAGTGCACCACTGCACTACTGACTTTACCAGCAACAACAAACATACAGAAACCACAGATTTTATGAGGAACAGAACAAATATAATGCAAAAATATGCACATTTGTTTTTACAGATGGTGGTGGGTAGGGAATTCAGGCCCTTACTACCTGCACCCAAGGTACAGGGTTCAAGCCTGAGTATTCTCTACCCACCACCATGTAGCAACTGGGGCATTTCACACGCACTCCATTTATCCATAGTAGCAACAACTCTGTTCATCCTCCATAGTTCCTGTAGCAGCCTGTGCAAGCTGTTTCCCTGTGAGATGTCATGAGAGTAGGCTGGAGCCTGCAGGCAATGCAGTCCAGTGACCTTCTGGTCTGTGTGGTCATTACTGCACAGACTTCTGGGCTGGCAGGGCAGAGATCCCTTTCTTCCCTATCCAGACTGCCTAACACAGCAGTCTGGAGTTCTGAGTACCAGGACCTCCAAGCATGCATGCTTGGAGTTCTGGGACTCATGAATTTTTTTTTCTGTTTTCTTTCTACAGGTGGGGGGGACTCTAATTTTTATTCTTTTCTTTCTATAGGTGGGGGGGCTGCAGTCCTATAGCATGAGCTGCCCCTGATCATTTTACATTTGTTTACTGGGAGAGTACGACTGGGCAAGGTGCCCATTTTCAGTGGGGGCCTGGGGAGAAAAGCTCCATACAGTGCAAGATTAACAATACTGAGATGTACACATATAAATGTATTTAAAAAATATACAATGTAAAATATGCATAGGCAATTATCCATAGAGAAAAGCATTAAACGGTCCAAGATTAGCAATACAGTAATGTACACATAGAGATATGCTCCTGCAAGTGTGACTGTGCTCTGTTATTTTATTATTATTTATTTATTTATTTTTTTGCCATTTGCACAGTTTGGAAATGAGTCTATTTGTTATGGAAAGGTGTTAAAGCAGTGTCTATAAAAGTCAAACTTCTTTGTGTTTTTGACCACTATATTCTTGAGTCAAGACCCACAAGGTACTGCTGTTGCCTGTTGGAATAACATGTTATTGGACAGTATCATAATTTTAACACAGCCACCAAGGATGCAGACAGTACTTTGAAGCTTACGTATTTTTCCAAATGCTTACATCATGAATTTGACAGTCTGATCCATCAAGCAGTCCCTGACTGGTGCTTGGTAGCCAAGAAGCAGAATGAGATTAAGGGAATACAACAGTCATACTTTTGGGAGATAAATCCATCCATGCAGTGGTTCTGTGGTCAACTCCCTATTGGCTAGCAGGGGATCAAGTTCATGTCCATCCACCAACTTGGTGGGTGGTGGAAAGCCCATAGGATTTCTTGCAAATAGGTTAGCTGATATGGCCTAGTGGTGGGTTGCTCTGACTGTAGTTCAGAAGGTCCTGGGTTCAATACTTGGCAGTGGTGTCTTTCTAGAGCTGAGTTGGCCTAGTGGTGTGTTTTGACTGTAGTTCAGCGGGTACTGGGTTCAATACCTGACAGGTTGTCTTTTAGAGCTGATTTGGCCTAGTGGTGTGTTACTCTGACTGTAGTGTAGAGGATCCTGGGTTCAAGACTTATCAGGGCTGGTTATTTTTACAGCTGATTTGGCCTAGTGATGCGTTGCTCTAACTGTGCCTTTTCATTTCCTTGGAGAGGGATATTCCTGTATGCTTTTCTACTCTTTCCAGTGATTTTCTAGGGTTGTTATGAATATTCAGAAGGGCTATCCAAAAAAAATGTTGGTGACCCCACCCCTTTAGCCCAAACAGCAGTGGTTCTCCTTTGTGGAATTAGCAAAGAGCAATTGCCACAAGCTTCTTCATACAGTGGATCTACATACAAGACCAGAGCTGGTTTGTATGTCCTAACCTTGAATAACTACAACTAACTGCTTTGATAACTCAATTTTGATACCCTTTAAGTGCCTTTTCTGAGGATGTAAAGCATATTTTAAAGGATGCAAAGAAACGTACTACTCAGCAACCTTATTGGTAAATGAAAAGGATTTGCTAGTTGGTTATACACTAAGAATCATAACCCATTTAGGGTTTCTGTACATACTTATGAAAGCTATTATCCTCTGGCCTTTCATTTGCCTCTGTCAAGATTCATCTTTCAACCATTTCAGTATGTCTGCCCATGCCTCCACCTTCATCGCAATCTCTGGTCAAGCTATTCTTGAAAGGGGTTTTACATATGCATCCACTTAGAAAACAGGGTGCACCTACCTGGGATATTAACTTTGTTTTTTTTTTTTTTTGGAGCAAGGTCTTCAGGCTGATTTACTGTTCATTACTTGGAAAACAGTGTTATTGATTGCTCTGACAGCTGCAAGCACTTAAGGTGGGTCAACTCTTTTTGTTTCATAGAGACAGGATTTCTTTAAGAACAAATCCCTTATTTATGCCTAAAATGGTTTGAGTTTACATTAAGTCAAACCATTTAATTTAATTTCTTCTTCCCTGAACCTAAAAACAATGGAGAAAAGCTTCATTCTTTGGATGGCCGTAGGCAGCTCCGGTATTATCTTGACAGAACAAAATCTTTCAGGAAAGCAGAACAGCTGTTTACCTTTGAAGGCAAGAAGAAAGGGGAGCCTGTACCAGAACAGATTATTTCCAGGTGGTTGTTTGTTGCTAATCCCAACATAATTGGACACTCAGGCAGAGTAAGGCTCATTCTATGATGGTCTTTTCTGCTTCTATGCCCTTTTTAGAAAAGGATGGACTGTAGAGCCAGCTACTTGGTCTTCTGTATGTACTTTTATGAAACATTACAAACTAAATTCCTTTTCCAGGTCTAGAATGACCATTTTCCAGGATCTGCATCATTCCTTCCCCCAAACTGTACAAGTTATGATATTCTACCCATACAGTTAATTACTGCAGCAGTGATTATGATGAATATTGTACAGTTCTATAAGTAAACTTACTATAACAGTAGGTGTTCATGCAGTGACCACTCCCACCATTCCCCTTTTTATGTTTATGTCAAGATAAGGATGTATATCTTCCTGTCTTTATCAACACCATTTTCTCCCTTTTTTCAGTTGGCAAAAAGTCCTGAAGCTTTTTGCACACAGGCAGCTGGTTTTCTGCACACTCAGGAGCTCATGCAACCAGTAACCTGTGTGCATGTGGAAGGAGCCCAAAGCTGTGGAAGACTGGTCATTACATCTTTCACAAGGTGTAACTCATACAACTAAGTCTACTGCAGAAGTGATGCAGTTGAAGATCTACTATTATGTTAAGTTTATTTGTACAACTGTACTATTCTCAAAATAGGCCCAGAAACTTGTGTTTACTTGTTTGAATAAATTGTCTTGATTGAAATATTCAAATTTAATGTACACTTTATGGCAGACAAGATTATAAGCAGGTATTCATAAGAGCAGTATGAGTTACAGTTGGTGATAGAGGGTCACATTTTTGTGGCAGGGGCAACAGCATTAATGTTACTTGCATGGAAGAAATGCCTGCTGATCTATTTTTGTACGTCCTTCTTTATTTGGCATTTGTTTACTGGGAAAGTGCAAATGGGTCATGAGGTACCCATTTTCAGTGGATGTGTGGGGGCAAAAGCTCCAGCTACCTATGGTTAACAGAATGAAAAACTAGAAAGACACGATAGTCATAACATTCAGCACAAATATGAAAAACCCCACGTTAGTTTGTCAGAATAAAAGCTCAACAGATGCAATAAGGTTGTGGAAAAAAAATTGCATATTATCTTGCCATTAAAAATGTGTAAATGGATAGTGACATAATAAATTGCAGTATATTGCTGGGCAATTAGCTCTTCCAGTGACAAGGCACTTGATGTGCTTCTACTGAAGGGCATAATAAGCTTCAGAATAAAGCCACTGTATATGATACACAATGGGTGGATTAAAACTGTCACAATGTCATGTTGCTGTGCACAAAATTAATGTTAAAAGGTGCAAAATATATTGGTATAGGGAATGTATGAAGTGTGAACTAGTAAAACCTTGTATTCAAGAATAAAATGGAACATAAACAACTTGTTCAAGTACTAGTGAACTGAAATGGACTGGCAGTAGATACTTTAGATCTAATGCTGAAAATCAATGAAAAACTAGAAATTATGTTACAAGTAACAGGGAGCTTGCAACAACTGAAATTTATTTATCTTTTGTTGACCAGGTTAATCCAACTAAGCTAATGGCATCTTTTCAGGTGAGTCATGAGGTGGTATTTGTACTAGACTAGGGAGAATTTGGCCATGACATCAGGGAACTTCCCACACTTTAACAGGTGCCTTGGGAACTTTACATCCACCTGTGCTACCACCAGTTTCAGATGGGACCTTGGTTTAACAGGTCATCCAAAGGACAGCACACTCAGGAATGAAGCATCTCCAAATGCCACACTGCAGTAGGAGTGTGAATTAAGCCTACACCCTTCTTGTCTTCTAGCACTGAAGGTGTGTGTTGCCTTTTGATCTACTGACACTACTAATGAGATACAGTGTAGTAAGTGAATGCGTACTCTTGATTCAGTTTCTTGACATAATTCAGAAGCACACAACAATGGCAGAGATTGACTATAATACTGATCAGTGAAAGGAGAAACTTTTACTATACAAATTATGCTGATAGTCATGGGTACGTGAAACACAAACTGTGAACAAAGAAGGTGAAGTCATGAGAAGCATGGGCTGTGAAAGAAAGGTGGAGTGGTATCTGAAGTCTCTTGGTCCCAGCACCAAAGTCCATCTTTTCAATTTCCAGACTGAAATTAATAGGTTTGGCTTGAAAATGTCTAATTCCTTTTGGCAACATAAGTAGTGTTTGTAAATATGGACTTCACCTAGTAGTTTGTACAGAAATTAAAGTGACTATGTTTGTGGAAGAATTTAATAAAAACAAAACCTGAGTCTGACAGATCACCATTTACCAGTATACAAAGTTGAGACTATGATGAAAGGCTTAAACAGCCAAGCATGGTCCTGAAAGTATACTCTGAGTTCAAAGACACTGCAAAATTGATTAACTGCATTAAATGTGAATGACAGAGTACCAGGAGAGTTGTAAAAAGACGTCAGAGTTGTAGTTGAAGTAAAAGTCCCTGTAAAATGTAAAAAAGCAAAAACAGTCAAAACTGATGAGTGATGAGACTACTGCTCCAAAATGTAGAGAGGCTAAAGTCAGAGGAGAAAGAGAAGCAGATATGGAACTTGGGTGAAATTTCCAATGTGCCATACTATGAGGCAGACAGCGCATCTCCATCAGTGTGTGTAAGGAGATAAAATCAAAAAATACTAGAGAAAGGACAGATTTCTTAAAACTACAAAGAGCTAGAGCTAAAATTCCAGCCTCAAAGTGGAATGTTAAAAGGTGCTCAAGGTTGTATGCTGAGAAAAATTTAACAAGATGGAAAGAATGCACAAAGTAATTGGACTGCTAAGATCAAACAGATCAACAACCATTTCAGCTTCTGTCTTATGGTCAGGTACTAGTGGTAATGAAAAAAAGTACATTGAAAGCTTTACCAAAGTACAAAGTGCCAGGTATTGCTCAGATTCCCACTAAATTATTATAGCATGTGAACAGTGCTTTTGCAATAGTTACCAAGTTTCTGCATAGAAAGTTGGAAGAAAACATCAAAGCTGACTGACTGGAAAAGATTTGTGTTTGCACCAGTTTAAAAGAAAGGTGATATGACTGTGAAAATTGTCACACATTCTGGTTTCACATGTCAGCAATTTCCAGGCATGCAAACAGGATTTACAGAATTGCAAAGAATATGAGACATCATTTCAGATACAAAATTGATCACATAGGGGATGAAAAAAATCTAAAGGACAGGGTTTCTACCTCTCCCTCTTTGTGCAATTGTGTCCTGCCAAAAAAAATCTAAAAAATGGGAAATGTCCTGAGATTTTTAAGACAAGTTTCCTTAAATAGTTGCATAAAACAGTTATTTTGTATCTGAAATGCCTAAATGTTATATGAAATAGAATAAGCAACTCAAAATGCTTTGAGAATAAACTTTTATTTTGGCAAAAAAGGTGAAATGATGTCCTTTTCACTGGCACATGAATGTTTTTCCTGCAAAATCTCATACTTTTACAAAAAATGCCCCACCTGGGGTATCTGCAATGGTGACAAGCCTACAACAGGATAGCTGCAAGTGTTTCATTGATCTAAGGCCTTTGTCTAAATCATGGAAAAACTCTGTCCCACACTAAGAAGCATAGGTATATAGTGATACCTTGCAGTGATCTGCAATTTGTAGATTATTCAAGAAACAACCATTCAAACAGCACAAGAAAAAACTAAATGGTTTGGAAATGGTAAAGCTGTACACTTCCCCATACCTGTTTAATTTATACAGAGAAGTGGGACTATATGAAGAAAGTCGAGGAGTGAATATTTAAGGAAGAATTATCAACAACCTTTGCCCATTCTAATGGTATCACTACTGGCTGAAAGTTGAGACACTCTGTGTCAAGATAAAAATGGTCTCAAAATGGATTTCTGCTTTAACTTGAAGATAAAGATCTTGATAACTGGTAAAATCAGCAACTATATACCAGCTTGAGGAAAAGTGAAATAGTCAATGGCAACTGGCTTGGATCAATAATCAAATAAGCAGTCAAGAAGTATAAATTTCTCTTGGCAGAACAGCTCCAAATGCTGGAGAGAAGCTTTTCACATCCAACAGTTTGTCTTGGTGTGCAAATATTTGGCTTATCTAAGTTATGGTATTCTCAGTAATGTCATATGGACGTGAAAGTTCAAAGGTGAAGAAACAAGACTGGTGGAAAACTCATGTTTTTGAGTTATGTCTTTGGCAAAGAAAACTGCATATACAATGGACTGCCTGAAAAAAATCAGTCAGCAATGGATGAGAGAAAACCCTGCATGCTAAAATGACAAGACTACCATTTTTGTACTTTGGACATGTGCACAGAGAAAAATGATTAGACAAACACATCAGGCTTGGCAAAGTCAAAAGTCAGTGTAGAAAGGATGACCAGGAGTGCAATAGACTTATGCAGTTACTACAGTGATAAATGACCCTCTAGTGATTAGTAATCTTACTGAATACAGAATACAGTTCAGACAACTGTCCATAAGGTCATCAGGAGGCAACATTAACTCAGTGGCTCTTAGCAATATTAATATACTGTCCTCAGACATAACTGAATATAGACGGCTTTACCCATCACAAATTCAGTTATTAAAAATGCATAGGCATATTAGAAAGCCCCTTTTGTATTCTGGAGATGTAAATGTTGAAAAGGCAGGCATCCAGTGTGAAGGCTTGAGGTGCACCATTAGTTGCTTTCATGCTATCAAAGGAGATGTCTGTCACCTTAAGGTTCAATCTAGAGCCCCAGGTCTGAAAGTAGTCCTACTAAGAATAGAGGCTTTGAAAGAGCTGGGGGTGTTGAATAAAACATGTCACAAACAACCTGAAACCCACTTCTAAAGAACCCATTCCCTAGTACCATAAACCCCACATCTCCAAAACAAAGGACCAATCCCTAGAAAGGTTCTGTGCTGTCAATTGTGTATAAACTAAGTGGAACAATCAGTCCAGAAAAAAAAAAACATCCTAAGCCTGAGTGATTTTATGGCATACATGGGTGCCTCCAGTACTTTCCAGTAATATTGAGGAATAGTGCAATCTTTTCCAAGAGAGCCAGAAGCCATTTGTACCACTTTTGTGAGGTGATACGATTTCATAAATATTAATAGTACTCCCTTATTAGACATTAATTTTCCTCTGTTTTCTAATAACCATTGAACAGTGTGTGGGTAGTCATGTGGACATACTGAGAATAAGATTTGTAGTTTCCCAAGCAGTGTGGCAAAAATTTCTTCTGCATGATCCCCAGGGTCAAAAGTATTCTTAAATTCATCAAACCCCAAAGGTTTAAGCGTAGGCAAAAGCTGCCCCCAACAGTTGAGGATTAGAACTTGGAATTGTCCTCTAAATGTGTGCATTGTTGATAGTGTCCAGAATAGGCATTAATTCATGAAGCAATTCAAGCGAGTTCCACTAAGAGCTTGTTTAACTTGTTCAACTATTTCAAGTGGAAATTTTGAGAGAGGTGGTATTAAAGCATACCTGAGAATTAAGAGTAGGGAATAGCCTCCTCTAAGTCCATTCATTGGTCAAAGCATAATATCCTGCATTTACTAGAAAAAGAATGAACTTAAACCTTGAAAGAATTTACAGGTTGGCTTGCCACTACATACAGATTCAGGTTTGGAAGACCTAGGCCACCTGACTTTCCAGGAAGAGTCGGGGTGTGGTTTTTTGGTTTGACCCTACTCCTTACAAACTTTTGAATCATCTGGAATACATGTTTACGATCACTGGAGGAGCAGGCAAGCATTGGGCATAGTATACTGTGAAAGGGAGGTTAAACCAGTTTATTGCCTGTACCTTTTGGGACATATGCAAGCAGATGCCCCCCCATTTCCTTATAAAATTTGAGGACAATAATTGATGCAAATGGCTTTAAATGTGTGGCCTGACAAGCTGCTACAGTAATCAAGCTTCTTAAAAGATCAAGCTTCTTAAAAGGGATTAGTAAGGCATAATAATATTCACATGTAATGACATTTTTTTTTTTGTCTCCCTTAGTTGTCTACCTAAAGATACCATATACAAAACAAATAGTTGCTGGGATATGGGGCAACTTTGTCTAGTGTCTCTATGGATTCCAAAAACCTTGTGAAAGTCACACTCCAATTTTACCTTTGGCTTGAACTCCTTGATAAAGATAGCTTAAAAGATTAACAAAATGAGCTGGAAACCCAAACCTATCTAAAATCTCAAATAGGAAATTCCAGTTCACCTTATCGGCATCATAGCTAAGCCAAACTAGTGGATTTGCATCTTCAATTAAAAATTAAAATTGCCAAAGGTGGATCTGCCTTGTATAAAACCTATTTGATCAGGATGAACCAGGTTTCTCAGTATTCTAGCTATCCATTTTGACAGAATGAAGACAATAATTTTCCAAGTATGGTTAAGGATTAAAACAGGATGGTATAAGGAATCTTTTGATGCCCCAAAGATTGGGCATATATAACAGAAGGACTCTAAACTTACGAAAATAAAATAGCCAGCATAGTTGCACTAAAGATGATGTTTTAATACATTTTGCTGTTTCAGTCAATAAAATAAATATAGGCTTGTTCAGAAAAAATGTATAGTTAATAGGTGAAAGTTTAAATCTACAACCCAAATTACATTAGATTAAACTCCAGTCACTTGATAAATTATGTCATAGACAAAACATTTAAAAATATATATAAGCATTTAAATGTATGAAAAAATATATACAAAGGAAATGATAAAACCCTGAAATACATAATAATGTTCTAGACATCACGTCATCATCTGAAAGACAATGAAACAGTACAGGTTGGGCAGTTAGCTGCCCACACTTTCAACATACTGTTATTAACATCTGGAAAAGAACTGGATTGAAGCCTTAACTGTCAAACAAGCTCTCCCAATGACCCCTTTCAATCACAAAAAAAAAAGTAAACATATTAGGGTTGTACCATTTTGTGCAGGTTTGCTTCAAGTATTATCAGAATCCTTTTTCTTTATGTCATATTGATGTTCATAAATGTAACTTTTTCAATGTTTTATCACTATAATATGCCACAATTCTGCCATTTAGCTAAATAAACTATACCTGTAGTACCACAGTTACAGTACCCCATAGTGATGATAATCCTAGTATTGCAAGGATAAACAACCCTTTTAAATTGTTTACCTTGCTTATATACAAGTTTAGTTTATCACCCACATGGTGTGATATTTTCATAGTGGATGACTATATAGCTCAGTTTCTCTTAATTATATCTAAATTTGATTTAGAGCAATACTGTGGATTAGAACCATAATCCTAGTAAAATATTGCAAAGAAGGACAATTCAAATTTAAGGCATTTATTATACCTTTCTAATAATGGAATACAAGTACTACCTGCTTGTTTTAATGTTATTTCATTATCATTTTTTTCAAAAATACCCATGGGTTCACTATCTGTAAAAACATGTCCATTAATTTGTTATTTTCCAGTATAAAAGTGCTGTAATCAGAAACCATTCTGGCAGCCCTAACCATCTGCCCCTTAACTAATCTTTTTCCCCCCTGAAAAATAAGGCTGCTGTGTAGCTTTTATTGAGAAAGTGTGTTTTCTGTAAATATTAAACTTAAATTGATTATTCATTGTGTCCTTCTCAATAAAAACTTAAAAATGCATTTCTATAAATCAGTATACAAAAGTACATCTTAAAAATTCTGTTGTGAAAATAATGCATCTTAAAAATTCAACACTCTTCAGTATCATAATTTCCATGTAGTAGATAAAACTCCATGCTGTGACAAAAGTAAAATTAAATATAAAATTGTTTTCCCAATAACATTTAATCATACTGGCTAATATTGGACTGCATGCTGCTCTCATGGTAATGTCAAATTTCTGGTGGCATTATTCACACTCAGAAATGTAGTCACTACCTGATACGGTATCCATAAAATGAGCTGAAATATTGTCATCAGTGGTAAATAGGGAAATGCAGTCAAGCAATATTTCATTAAACCAATCCAACCCTGTATTATGGGGATGTTACAGAAAATAAATCAAGCACATCTATCATTATAAACAACAGATTCTCAATGTAAGCCTTGCTAGAAAATACTAGGAATCCCTAAGAAGGTATGCATATTTGTCCCAAAATATTTCAGTTTATAATCAGTTTACTTTGCCAAAGGCTGAGTTTTTGAACCACCCATATCCGCTGGAGGACTCAAAGAAGGATCATCGATATTTTTGTTCCCCTTGGGTATGCCAAAGATGGTGGGCAAAATGACTTCTCAGCTTTCAAGAATTTATATACTACTACTTTCAGCTTTTCCCGGCTAGGGGTCGCCACAGCAGATCACATGTCCGCTCATGATTGGCAGTGGAGTTTTACGTGTCGAGTTGCCAGCCCGGCGCCCGACCTTCCACAGAAGGCACACACATGCACTCACACCTAGGGCCAATTTAGAGTGTCCAATCCACCTACAGCATGTCTTTGGGATGTGGGAGGAAACCAGAGCACCCGGAGGAAACCCACGCAACCACAGGGAGGACATGCAGACTCCACACAGAAGGCACCCCAGCTGAGGATAGAACCAGGGAACCTCTTGCTGTGAGATGACAATGCTAACCGCTGCACCACCATGGCTGCCCTCAAGAATTTATATACTAAAGGGTTTAATTTTATTTTGCAGTAACGTAGTTTAAAACTTTAGCTCAATAGACCTATATGCAATATTAATTACATTTAAAGATGCATCACCATAGACACCATTGTCATTCAATAATACTATCATTCTGCCAACATAGTCAATGGTCTCCATTATGACTAGTCTACTTTTGGTTTGATCAGGTGGACAGTGCTCAAGTTATATGTCAAATGTGGTTTAGCATCATTTTCAGAATGTTTTTGAAAAGAAATTAGCATTAATATGTCAATGGATGTTGAATGTCCTTTTTCTACACAAAGGCACTTCATGACACTCAATGTGCTAACTATGGTTATTATGAAACAACAGTCCCAAATTCAAGTTTCTAGTGGAGAGACAAAGCTCACTCAAAGCACTGGCCAAGTATGCATGCTTTGTTGATACAAAGGTAAATCCATGTTCAAATACATGAAAATGCAAGTCATTTTGTAAATGATGACTATAGTTGCATATTTTAAAGTCATCCTGTTGTAAATACTAAAGGTTAACATACAGCTGTTGAAATGCACAGAGGCCTTGGATAGTTACCAGCTTAAATAACAAGTGGGGTTGTATTGTGGGTAGAAGAGTCTTTTACTGTACATCAAATTTAATTTGCTTACTAGATTACCAGGAAAAGGTGATGTGTATTAAACTGGCTTTGGCGTCCTCAGAAATACTTCCACTCCTTTTCTGTCGGGTATCAGATAACCCTACTTGCTTCACTCTTATCTCAGTGGTGATCAGTTCCTTCACCCCAGCCTATGCATCTTATCAACAGATGGCTACCACCCCAGTAACAATTAATTAATTCTTTGATTACCTCTTTAATAAAATATAGGGAAGTGGGAGAGCCAGGCCTGTCCTAACATGCAGGCGGCAATGGGCAAATAAATTCATGCTGGATAGGATACAGGCCTATCGCAGAATGTGCATACACACAAACACCTTCCCAGCACCACCTGCAGAAAATTATCACCTATTTCTTATTAAATCTGGGTCCTTGAGTTGATATATTTATTTCAATGAAACATTTGGCAGCACATTTAAGAATATATATTTTTTTTAAATTACATAACAATTCCCTGGCTATTTCTTCCCACACTATTTACTTCCCTGGACCCCTGTGCAGTGTTTTAAGTTTTACAGAAATGTATGCATCAGCTTGTGATTTGCTGCATTAAATCTGCCAACTCTTACTTCATTGGGGCTGTGGCATTATCTAGTCAGCTGCAGTTTAGGGCAGCAGAGTGGGGCAATGTTTAGTATTGTACAGCCTCACAGTACATGGTTCTTCAAGTTAATTCTCAGCTGAGGTCCTTTGGAACATGGTCTGCATGTCACCATTGTGTGCATGTGGGGTTTTGTCTAGTTTCCTTCCACATTACAAAGACAAGTCATAAGAAATAGGAACTTATAAACAAAGACATTGGCAACCTTCAAACACTGGACCCCACCCAGTTTGGGTTCGTGAAGGGCCGATCTTGTCTCCTGAACCTGATTGACTTCTTCAAATCAGTCTCCAGAGCCATGGACAAGGGTAAGGTGATCCACACAGCCTATCTAGACCTTGCCAAGGCCTTTGACACCATCCCCCACTCTGGAATCATAGATAAACTTACTAAGCTGGGCATTAATCCCTGTGTCACCCAATGGGTTGCTAACTGGCTTACTGATAGAACCCACACTGTAAAAGTAGCCAACTCCAAATCCAGCTCTAGACAAGTGACAAGTGGAGTACCTCAGGGTTCAGTCCTGGGACCGCTCTTGTTTGGCATCTACTTCTCTGAAGTACAGGCCCAACACTAAGGGACTCTGGATAACAACGTTCGCGAGACTCAGTCCAGAAAAAAAAAAAAAATTCCTTTTTTAAAAAAAGCCTAAAAAAGTTGATTTTAAAAAAATTGGCATACTTTTGGGTTTTTTTTGGGGGGCCTCCATTTAACTTTCCCAATTTTTTTAAAAAAATTTGAAAGGAATTTGGGGGTTGGGCCAAAAATCTTTTTTTTTTTTTTTTTTTTTTTTTTTTTCCAAGGGGAAGGCCGGGGGAAAGGGGGCCCCAAAAAATTTGTACCACTTTTGTGAGGTGATCTGATTTCATAAATATTAATAGTACTCCCTTATTAGACATTAATTTTCCTCTATTTTCTAATAACCATTGAACAGTGTGTGGGTAGTCATGTGGACATACTGAGAATAAGATTTGTAGTTTCCCAAGCAGTGTGGCAAAAATTTCTTCTGCATGATCCCCAGGGTCAAAAGTATTCTTAAATTCATCAAACCCCAAAGGTTTAAGCGTAGGCAAAAGCTGCCCCCAACAGTTGAGGATTAGAACTTGGAATTGTCCTCTAAATGTGTGCATTGTTGATAGTGTCCAGAATAGGCATTAATTCATGAAGCAATTCAAGCGAGTTCCACTAAGAGCTTGTTTAACTTGTTCAACTATTTCAAGTGGAAATTTTGAGAGGTGGTATTAAAGCATACCTGAGAATTAAGAGTAGGGAATAGCCTCCTCTAAGTCCATTCATTGGTCAAAGCATAATATCCTGCATTTACTAGAAAAAGAATGAACTTAAACCTTGAAAGAATTTACAGGTTGGCTTGCCACTACATACAGATCCAGGTTTGGAAGACCTAGGCCACCTGACTTTCCAGGAAGAGTCGGGGTGTGGTTTTTTGGTTTGACCCTACTCCTTACAAACTTTTGAATCATCTGGAATACATGTTTACAATCACTGGAGGAGCAGGCAAGCATTGGGCATAGTATACTGTGAAAGGGAGGTTAAACCAGTTTATTGCCTGTACCTTTTGGGACATATGCAAGCAGATGCCCCCCCATTTCCTTATAACATTTGAGGACAATAATTGATGCAAATGGCTTTAAATGTGTGGCCTGACAAGCTGCTACAGTAATCAAGCTTCTTAAAAGATCAAGCTTCTTAAAAGGGATTAGTAAGGCATAATAATATTCACATGTAATGACATTTTTTTTTTGTCTCCCTTAGTTGTCTACCTAAAGATACCATATACAAAACAAATAGTTGCTGGGATATGGGGCAACTTTGTCTAGTGTCTCTATGGATTCCAAAAACCTTGTGAAAGTCACACTCCAATTTTACCTTTGGCTTGAACTCCTTGATAAAGATAGCTTAAAAGATTAACAAAATGAGCTGGAAACCCAAACCTATCTAAAATCTCAAATAGGAAATTCCAGTTCACCTTATCGGCATCATAGCTAAGCCAAACTAGTGGATTTGCATCTTCAATTAAAAATTAAAATTGCCAAAGGTGGATCTGCCTTGTATAAAACCTATTTGATCAGGATGAACCAGGTTTCTCAGTATTCTAGCTATCCATTTTGACAGAATGAAGACAATAATTTTCCAAGTATGGTTAAGGATTAAAACAGGATGGTATAAGGAATCTTTTGATGCCCCAAAGATTGGGCATATATAACAGAAGGACTCTAAACTTACGAAAATAAAATAGCCAGCATAGTTGCACTAAAGATGATGTTTTAATACATTTTGCTGTTTCAGTCAATAAAATAAATATAGGCTTGTTCAGAAAAAATGTATAGTTAATAGGTGAAAGTTTAAATCTACAACCCAAATTACATTAGATTAAACTCCAGTCACTTGATAAATTATGTCATAGACAAAACATTTAAAAATATATATAAGCATTTAAATGTATGAAAAAATATATACAAAGGAAATGATAAAACCCTGAAATACATAATAATGTTCTAGACATCACGTCATCATCTGAAAGACAATGAAACAGTACAGGTTGGGCAGTTAGCTGCCCACACTTTCAACATACTGTTAACATCTGGAAAAGAACTGGATTGAAGCCTTAACTGTCAAACAAGCTCTCCCAATGACCCCTTTCAATCACAAAAAAAAAAGTAAACATATTAGGGATGTACCATTTTGTGCAGGTTTGCTTCAAGTATTATCAGAATCCTTTTTCTTTATGTCATATTGATGTTCATAAATGTAACTTTTTCAATGTTTTATCACTACAATATGCCACAATTCTGCCATTTAGCTAAATAAACTATACCTGTAGTACCACAGTTACAGTACCCCATAGTGGTGATAATCCTAGTATTGCAAGGATAAACAACCCTTTTAAATTGTTTACCTTGCTTATATACAAGTTTAGTTTATCACCCACATGGTGTGATATTTTCATAGTGGATGACTATATAGCTCAGTTTCTCTTAATTATATCTAAATTTGATTTAGAGCAATACTGTGGATTAGAACCATAATCCTAGTAAAATATTGCAAAGAAGGACAATTCAAATTTAAGGCATTTATTATACCTTTCTAATAATGGAATACAAGTACTACCTGCTTGTTTTAATGTTATTTCATTATCATTTTTTTTTTCAAAAATACCCATGGGTTCACTATCTGTAAAAACATGTCCATTAATTTGTTATTTTCCAGTATAAAAGTGCTGTAATCAGAAACCATTCTGGCAGCCCTAACCATCTGCCCCTTAACTAATCTTTTTCCCCCCTGAAAAATAAGGCTGCTGTGTAGCTTTTATTGAGAAAGTGTGTTTTCTGTAAATATTAAACTTAAATTGATTATTCATTGTGTCCTTCTCAATAAAAACTTAAAAATGCATTTCTATAAATCAGTATACAAAAGTACATCTTAAAAATTCTGTTGTGAAAATAATGCATCTTAAAAATTCAACACTCTTCAGTATCATAATTTCCATGTAGTAGATAAAACTACATGCTGTGACAAAAGTAAAATTAAATATAAAATTGTTTTCCCAATAACATTTAATCATACTGGCTAATATTGGACTGCATGCTGCTCTCATGGTAATGTCAAATTTCTGGTGGCATTATTCACACTCAGAAATGTAGTCACTACCTGATACGGTATCCATAAAATGAGCTGAAATATTGTCATCAGTGGTAAATAGGGAACTGCAGTCAAGCAATATTTCATTAAACCAATCCAACCCTGTATTATGGGGATGTTACAGAAAATAAATCAAGCACATCTATCATTATAAACAATAGATTCTCAATGTAAGCCTTGCTAGAAAATACTAGGAATCCCTAAGAAGGTATGCATATTTGTCCCAAAATATTTCAGTTTATAATCAGTTTACTTTGCCAAAGGCTGAGTTTTTGAACCACCCATATCCGCTAGAGGACTCAAAGAAGGATCATCGTTATTTTTGTTCCCCTTGGGTATGCCAAAGATGGTGGGCAAAATGACTTCTCAGCTTTCAAGAATTTATATACTACTACTTTCAGCTTTTCCCGGCTAGGGGTCGCCACAGCGGATCACATGTCTGCTCATGATTGTCAGTGGAGTTTTACGTGTCGAGTTGCCAGCCCGGCGCCCGACCTTCCACAGAAGGGGCACACATGCACTCACACCTAGGGCCAATTTAGAGTGTCCAATCCACCTACAGCATGTCTTTGGGATGTGGGAGGAAACCAGAGCACCCGGAGGAAACCCACGCAACCACAGGGAGGACATGCAGACTCCACACAGAAGGCACCTCAGCTGAGGATAGAACCAGGGAACCTCTTGCTGTGAGATGACAATGCTAACCGCTGCACCACCATGGCTGCCCTCAAGAATTTATATACTAAAGGGTTTAATTTTATTTTGCAGTAACGTAGTTTAAAACTTTAGCTCAATAGACCTATATGCAATATTAATTACATTTAAAGATGCATCACCATAGACACCATTGTCATTCAATAATACTATCATTCTGCCAACATAGTCAATGGTCTCCATTATGACTAGTCTACTTTTGGTTTGATCAGGTGGACAGTGCTCAAGTTATATGTCAAATGTGGTTTAGCATCATTTTCAGAATGTTTTTGAAAAGAAATTAGCATTAATATGTCAATGGATGTTGAATGTCCTTTTCTACACAAAGGCACTTCATGACACTCAATGTGCTAACTATGGTTATTATGAAACAACAGTCCCAAATTCAAGTTTCTAGTGGAGAGACAAAGCTCACTCAAAGCACTGGCCAAGTATGCATGCTTTGTTGATACAAAGGTAAATCCATGTTCAAATACATGAAAATGCAAGTCATTTTGTAAATGATGACTATAGTTGCATATTTTAAAGTCATCCTGTTGTAAATACTAAAGGTTAACATACAGCTGTTGAAATGCACAGAGGCCTTGGATAGTTACCAGCTTAAATAACAAGTGGGGTTGTATTGTGGGTAGAAGAGTCTTTTACTGTACATCAAATTTAATTTGCTTACTAGATTACCAGGAAAAGGTGATGTGTATTAAACTGGCTTTGGCGTCCTCAGAAATACTTCCACTCCTTTTCTGTCGGGTATCAGATAACCCTACTTGCTTTACTCTTATCTCAGTGGTGATCAGTTCCTTCACCCCAGCCTATGCATCTTATCAACAGATGGCTACCACCCCAGTAACAATTAATTAATTCTTTGATTACCTCTTTAATAAAATATAGGGAAGTGGGAGAGCCAGGCCTGTCCTAACATGCAGGCGGCAATGGGCAAATAAATTCATGCTGGATAGGAAACAGGCCTATCGCAGAATGTGCATACACACAAACACCTTCCCAGCACCACCTGCAGAAAATTATCACCTATTTCTTATTAAATCTGGGTCCTTGAGTTGATATATTTATTTCAATGAAACATTTGGCAGCACATTTAAGAATATATATTTTTTTTAAATTACATAACAATTCCCTGGCTATTTCTTCCCACACTATTTACTTCCCTGGACCCCTGTGCAGTGTTTTAAGTTTTACAGAAATGTATGCATCAGCTTGTGATTTGCTGCATTAAATCTGCCAACTCTTACTTCATTGGGGCTGTGGCATTATCTAGTCAGCTGCAGTTTAGGGCAGCAGAGTGGGGCAATGTTTAGTATTGCTCAGCCTCACAGTACATGGTTCTTCAAGTTAATTCTCAGCTGAGGTCCTTTGGAACATGGTCTGCATGTCACCATTGTGTGCATGTGGGGTTTTGTCTAGTTTCCTTCCACATTACAAAGACAAGTCATAAGAAATAGGAACTTATAAACAAAGACATTGGCAACCTTCAAACACTGGACCCCACCCAGTTTGGGTTCGTGAAGGGCCGATCTTGTCTCCTGAACCTGATTGACTTCCTCAAATCAGTCTCCAGAGCCATGGACAAGGGTAAGGTGATCCACACAGCCTATCTAGACCTTGCCAAGGCCTTTGACACCATCCCCCACTCTGGAATCATAGATAAACTTACTAAGCTGGGCATTAATCCCTGTGTCACCCAATGGGTTGCTAACTGGCTTACTGATAGAACCCACACTGTAAAAGTAGCCAACTCCAAATCCAGCTCTAGACAAGTGACAAGTGGAGTACCTCAGGGTTCAGTCCTGGGACCGCTCTTGTTTGGCATCTACTTCTCTGAAGTACAGGCCCAACACTAAGGGACTCTGGATAACAACGTTCGCAGATGACTGCAAACTGGGAGCCATTATTGAATCCCCAAATGATGTGGATACTCTACAAAAGGGCCTTACAGAAACAGATGCTTGGTGTCAGAGCCATGGGCTCAAGCTCAATGCCAAGAAATGTATAGTTATCCCCTTTGGGAAAAAAAACATGTATCCGTGAATTACCATATAGGTGGCAGTACACTAAACACCGAAAGTGTGATAAGAGACTTAGGGACACAGGTGGACAGTGTTTCACCTTCGATAACCACATCGCCACAACAGTCAGGAAATCCTTCTATGTGGCACACTTCATCACTAAGGGCTTTTCATCCAGAAAAAAGGAGGTCATTGTCCCACTGTACTCATCCCTCATTAGACCCATTATAGAATACAACGCCATGTTTGGTATGTACCTCTCAAGACATCTGCAACAACTGGAAAGGCCGCAGAAATACCTCACTAAAAGAATCACAGGCCTAAAGCAGATGCCCTAAGCTGACCGCCTTAAAAAACTCCAGCTATACTCTGTCGCATATCGTCTACTCAGAGGCGATCTTTGCTTAACATACAAGGCCATGTCAAATCCAGAGCTGTTGGACATGCTACACTTAAAGAAATCCCAATCCCTCAGAGCCACACACTCCAGGGATCTAAACCTTGTCATCACAATAAACAAAACATGCTGGAGGGATAGGTTCCTGACCCAGAGACTCCCCAGACTCTGGAATAGATTGCCCATACATGTCAAGCAGAGTGCCTCTTTGGTCCTCTTCAAAAGGAACCTTGACAATTGGATGGGAGAGAGGAAATTCACCCTGGGGATCACGTCAGTCACCCTGCTAGACAGGGGTCCAGGGAAGAAATAGCCAGGGAATTGTTATGGCTAGGCTTGTATAGGCCCTAGGGCTGATAGCCTAGTACCAACCTATGAACCTATAATCTACCTGAATTTTTAAATTCTTTATGAAGGCATTTGCCTACTTTATTTTGGTTTGTTTATGCATATATAAGCTTGCCCACAGAAATATTTCGAGAGCCACACACAAAAACACATTTTGCAAATTCCATCCAGCGTGTAACAAACTTTTTAACTTCACATTTGTAGTTTGCCTTTTCAAATATTTTAGTTTGTTAGGCATGCTTGCAGTCAAAAACATGAAAAAGAAAGCACTTGCAGGTAAAAAAAAAAAAAATATATATATATATATATATATATATATATATATATATATATATATAGAGGATAAAAATGATTTTGCATATGTTTGGAAGAGAAATTGGAATTAGAATAGAAAAGTTATAGTAAATATAACCCTAGGGCCAGAAGTGGATTATCTAGCCACCATACAGTTTAAATACTACCTGAGGCTTCAAAACATTATAGGACTGCTAACATACTTGATTAAACATGATTTATGTTATTTTTTAGACAATTTATCTGCGATGTTTAGTATGTTTAATCTTACTATTACTTCTCTAACTTGTGTTTAACATGATTTGTAAGTATGTTAGTTTTCCATGGAATGAAGTTTGTATTTCTGTTATGTTTGTTGTTGTGGAATTGTTTATTTTATTTATTAAAGTAATAAATAAAACTGCTACACTATAGTGTATTATCCTCCTCTAATTGGTTTTATTTCATTTTTGTATAAGGAGTTCTAAATAAAATGAAATAAAAAAAACACATAGCTATTTGAACTAACCTTGTCAACAAAAAAAGTAAATGAAATAAATAAATAACCACATACATTAAACTAAAGAAATAAAAAGAAGCAGGAGTGCTAAACTAGACAGGGCAGGTTCACTTAGTGCTGAATCAGAAAATTGTACATTCAGGTATTAAAAAATGGAAAATCTGGTGAAGCAAAAGAGGCAGATGCGAATGTAAAGCAAAGTGACAGAGCAGTTTATCTGAAAAAATTTGAAAGATCTACAAGAATACAAGTTTCTGAGAGGATAGGATGGTATAAGAGATCACGTTTACAGCATTCATAACGATTTCCAGATGCTGTAACAGGCATTTATTGCTGTAAGTACCACATTAATTTGAATGTCAGTCTGAGATTCTGTGGATTAGAAGTGGTAAATCTATTTACAATGGTAATGACAAAGAATTACATCTGTACCAAACAGAATACTTTTGGATTCACATCTGAATACTGATTAACTATTTAGTGGGTCTGAATAAGATATGAGAATTATAGACATTTCATTGAATTAAAATTGTGCTTCATTCCGTGGTTGTATTTTACTATTTGATAAAAATGTTGGCCAATGTGTGCCTGTTCCAGTGGCATAAATGAACGGATACCTGACTATGGCCCAGGTGACAGGAGTTTGATTAGTGGCTCAGACACTTGACAGCACAGACAGGAAGAATGAGCAGGTCTATCGTGGGGGGTGATAAATAATGGCTCCTGGTCAGCTTACATTGCTGCTGTGAAGAGACCGTCTTGGCTGGAGAGCAGGGGCCTATCATGAAGTGAAAGCCAGGGCAAGGAAGACATAGGCACGATCAATCAAGCTGCTGAAGCTAGTGATGGTAGCCCTTGTCTGTGCATGTGAAACAACACATATGCACAAACAGAAGAGCATAGGTGGTCCATGAGGCAGTGCAAGTGTTCATGTTATCACAAGGGGAGGAGTTAAGACATAGACTAAGAAGCAACCTCATGGTTTCCTGAATGATGGCCTCGCTTGGGAAGTTCTCACCTCGGAACACAACTAATGAGTACTGCCTGACTGAGAGGAAAGCTTGATGTTTGCTAGTCATCCAGTCAAAAAAGCACCTATAAAAATGAAGGATAATGTTGCCATAATACTTAAGGCCTTTTCCTCCCATACAGAAGGTACAAGGTTCGATCCTGACCTCTGGCCATACAGATATACAGTTTGCATGGTTTGCCTGTGTCTCTGTGGGGGGCTTACCATCTCCAAAAAACATGATGTGTGTTTCCACCTCAAACCATGCAAACTGTATATCTGTATGGCCAGAGGATGTGTGTTGCAGGAAGAGTTGTATAGACTGACCACTTTAGGTATCAACTGTGGTGTGAAATATAAGAGAACATGAACTGCACACCATGTCAGGGCTGTCCACTTGATGGTGTAAAAATTAGCTCTAGGTTATTTGGTCATGTTGACTAATGTTACCAAAAATGGGCATGGGTATTTGCTGGTGTTGAGGACCCAGCTTACTCCGATCTACATCAGGTACCCATACTAACAGTGGGAGGAGTCTGTGTGTTCCTATGGGCCAGTGTGTGCCTGCTATAAAGCTGAGCAACCCTGAGTCAATAAGCTACTGGCCATTCAGTGTCCATTTTCCCAGCTTGAGTTACTTGGGATATCTCTTATGAGTGAAATCTGGATGTAAAACTAATTGACCTGCCCAACATGAACTAAGGACTACTATAGTTAATATAGATTCACTGACAAGAAGCAGATTGAAAATGGATGATATGATGGTAGGGAGGAAGCTGGACATCCTCTATTTACTATTCAGGGGGAGGACAGACATGAAATGTTGCAAGAGTTGTGGGGGGGCTTCAGGATCATAGGAGGTTATGAGGCTATTGGCCCTGAGGCCCTTATAAGCCTAGCCAAGAGTTTAGCCCATGTTTAAACAAGTCAGCACCCAGAGCCCCTGTCCAGTAGGGACACAGGAGGAATCCCAGCTGTGTATTTTCTGTTTCCCATTTAGTTATCCAGGTTGCACTTAAAAAGGGATAATGAGGTACTCTGTTTGACATGGAGAGAGAGAGAGTCTATTAAACAGATGGGGGAGTCTCTGGGACACTATCTGTCCCGCCAACAAGTCCCATTGATGTCAACGACCAGGCTGAGGTCACAATTATGGGTTGTTCGAGTGGAGCTTGACTTGCAGATATGCAGCAGTCCAATCAGGGCAAGGTCTGAGATTGCTTTGTATGCCAGACAGAGGTCACCTCTAAGGACTCTATATGAAACTGAGTAGAGGGACAGAGCTTTCAGCCTATCTGTGTAGGGTAGGTGTTTGAGGCCCTGGATTCTCCTGGTGAGGAACTTCTGTGGTCTCTTCAGCTGCTGCATGTGCTTTGCGAGGTACATGCCGAAGGGGGCACTGTACTCAATAATTGGCCTTATAAGGGAAGAATACAGAGATCTTATGACCTCTTTGTCTCTGGATGAGATACCCTTACCTATGAGGTGGGCCACGTAGAAAGCTTTCCATACAACGGCAGCAACATGGTGGTCAAAATTCAGGTTGCTATCAATCTGGATGCCCAAATCCCTCACTAGTGATTGTGTACTTAGGATGTTGTTATTAATGTGATAATATGTGGGGATGTCACTGTCCCCAAAGGGGATGATGATGATGCATTTTTTTGCCACTCAGCTTGAGGCCAAGTTTCTGGCACTAGTCATTTGTTTAGGTGAGACCCTATTGAAGGACGTCCACATCACTTGGGGAATTGATGACTGTGCCCAGCTTGCAGTCATCTGCAAACTTTGTCAGCCATGGTCCACTGGTTTTGGCCTGCACCTCAAAGAAGTATATCTCGAATAACATAGGCCCCAAGACCAATCCCTGGGGTACCCCGCCCATTACGGGTCTTTTGCTTGAGGTGGCTTCCCCTATTTTGATTAGGTGGGTTCTATCAGTGAGCCAGTTTGCTACCCATCTGGTAACATATGGATTGATGCTTAGTTGAGAGAGTTTATCTACTATACCTGAATGGGGAATAGTGTTGAAGGCTGGCCAGGTCAAGGTAGGCAGTGTGCACTGTCTTCCTTTCATCCATGGCTTTGGTGACTGTCTCACAGAAGTTGAACAGATTTAACTGACATGACCTTCCCTTGACAAAGCCAAACTGTGTGGGGTTGAATGTTTGGAGGTTGCCACTGTCCCTGTTAATGAGGTCCATGATAATCCATTCCATGGTCTTGCAGATCAGGATAGTTAGGCTGATGGGTCTATAATTTCCTGGATCGGTGGACACTCCACCTTTGTGTAAAGGGATGGCAGTGGCTGTCCTCCAATTGGCTGGGACAAAGCCGGTACTCAGGCTTTGGTTGTATAGGGTGCCTAATGCTGCTGGGAGTTCATTGCCTGAGTTCATGTAGGATGCAGCCTAGGATGTTATCGGGTCCCATGGAGGCTGTATTTTTTGCCTTTGAGAGGGCAGTGATGACCTGTTCCCTCGAGATAAGGGGTGGGGGGCAGGTACTGGGGATGTCCTGATTTACTGATGGGGGTGGGGGTAGAGGGGAGAAGTTTTTGCTCAATCTGTTAGCCAGTAAATTGGCTATATCTACAACATTTGTGTATGTGGTGTTCTGAACAGATTTGGGTGCTTCCTTTGAGATTGCGGACATATGTGGAGAAGGCCTTATGATTGTTTGTAGTAGATGTGTCCAATTTGGACTCAAAACTTAGTGCTCTTATTTGCTTGTTCAGGCTAATGAGAGATTGCTTCCAATTGGGCACCTGCTCCTTCTTATCCTGGACAGCAATTTCTTTCCTTTTGTTATATAGTTTATTTATTGCAGATGTCCACCAGACAGGTTTACTCTTCCTTCAGAAAACAGTGAGGGATGTCATCAAAATTAGTAACATATTCATGTCAATCAGATTCCAGTGAAAGGATAGGGCAGTATTCATAATCTCAGCCTATGCCCCACAGTAGGATTGTGATAGGAAAAGAGTGCATTTAGGCAGCAGTTGAAGGATGCAATAGGTAAAGCAGCTCACCATGAATTGGTGTTGATAATGGGAGACCTGAATGCACATATCAGGACTTACAGAACATGATGTGAGGACTGCCTGGGTTCACATGGGTGAGGCAGCAGGGATGAAGAAGGAGAGGCCATCTTAGAATTCTGTTTGGTGTTAGTGGCTAATAAGTGGTTCAGCAAGAGAGAGAATCACAAGATCGCATACAAGAGTTGCCAACATGCAACTTGATTGCAAAATCATCCCAGTGAAACAGTCACACCACAGTATTAACCACTGGTGGCCACAATCAGCTGCAAGCAGAGGGCAAAGAAGGCTCTAAGGTCAACAAAGACCAGGCTGAAGACCTGGAAGTTGACTGCAGAACAAGATTTCAAGGAAATACTTAGGGCTTCATCACCTCAGGAAGAACAGGAAATAGATGGAGTTGAATAATGACAGCACCTCAAAACAGCATGTGTGGGAAATGTAGAACAGATATGTGGCCAAGGCAGGTATGGAAATAAGGTACATAAGGAAAGCTGATGGTCGAATACAGAAGTACAGAAAGTCATCAAAAGAAAGAAGTGCAGGAAAAAGTGGGAGATAGAAAAGACCAGAATAAGGATGAATCCTGTAAAAAGTAAGATGGGAGGTGAACAGTTCAGATCAGGATACAATACAACTGACCTGATGTTTGCATTGAGACATATCATTGATAAGAAGCTAGAGATGAAAAAGTCAACTGGGCATTCCTAGACTTGGAAAAGCATATGACAAGGTCCCAAGAAAGCTGATTTGGGCAGTCTTGCAATGATTTGAAGTATCATAAACATTGGTAGAATTAGTTCAGGCTGTGTACAAGGACCCAGTGACAAAAGTACAAACAGTGTTTGATCTCACAGAGGGGTTCCCAATAGGAGTAGGTGCACTTCAGGGTTCAGCTCTGCACCCACTGCTGTTCATACTGGTGATGGACTACATTGGCAAACAGGTCAGAGGGGACAGATCAACAAAACTGCTGTATGCAGACAATGTGGCATTACAGGTGGACTCTGAACAAGAACTTCAGCAAATCATAGTGGAATGGGATAGAATGTAAAACTGAAGGCACATGGGATGAAACTGAGTACAGATAAGACAGATATAATGGCAGAAAATTTGGAGAATCAGAAGAAGCTGAGAATTGTGAAAGAATGGGAAATAGTGGAACAGGTTAACAGCCTCAAGTATCTAGGAGAGGTGGCTGAGGAGAAGGGAAGTTTGAATGAGAAAGTCAAAGCTAGAATCAGAGGGGTTAAAGCTAGCTGGCACATAGTGTCAGGGGAAGTGAGTAAGTGAGTAACAAAAGAATGCCAAAAAAGCTGAATAGTAAGGTGTATAAAACAGTGGTGTGACCAGTGCTGCTGTATGAAACAGAAACCTGGGCAGTGAAGGCAGAGCGGATGAGGAAGTTAGAGGTGATGAATATGAAATGCCTGAGATGGATGGTAGGATGCAGATTGCGGGACAAAGAAATGAGGATAGCAGAGCAGAAATCAAAGTAGCTCCAATTGCAGAGAAGGTCAAAGAAAACAGATTAAGGTAGCCTGGGCACGTGCAGGAAAGCAAAAAAACAATCTGGAGAAAAAAGATTTGGGATAGACAGGAAGAATTCAAGTGGAAATGAAAGCAATCCAGCAAAGAGATGCATAGAATGTGTGGGAGAACATATGCTATAGTCAGCCATGACTGTCAAAGAAGGTAGAAGAATGTCATTGAATCGAGACAAATGGCTACAGTTGATGAAACCCCCTGACCCTGTGTAGAAAATGGGAAAAAAGACAGTTGAAAAAATGCTGCATAGTGTGGTTATAGAATATAATTGAGTGACTTGAATATTTGCATAATTTGATTTTTGAGTAATTCTAGAAATGGCCACAGGAGGGAGCTTGAGCATCACGTTTATATGCTACCTCCTTTTCAACTCTTAGAAATAAAGGGAGTTTAAATTTAAAATGTTTAATTATACTTCTAAAGTGGGTAATAAGTAACATAAGAAACTTGTAGAACTATGCATCGCAATAAGAGGCATTTACACCAGTGAAGGTGTGCATAACCACTTTTAATATGCTAGGAGCATACTTTTTGTCTGTCGTGGTTGCTGTTGGGATTTAGCAACATCTTGGGTTTGTTGTTATGCATATGGATTAAATAAACAATAGAAAAATGCCAACTATGCAAGAAAAGTTGCTTATATGTATATTTTTACTGAGATTTATTACTTGATTTGATACTGTGTGGTTAGTTGCTTATCTGATATATATGAGAGTTAGGAGTAGGCTGTCTTGGATGTGAGTGAACCAAATTCTACATATAATATTAAAGATTAATCAGGAGCTTTTAATCCCCACTCCGCAGAAAAGTTACGCTGATCCAAGGTGCTAAGGAAGCTGTACCTGCTTTGCCTGTCCTGAATAACTAAATCTCTATTTTTGTGTTTGTGAGCATGTGTTGTATGTTAAGGCCATAGCATGTGTCTAGCACTGGAACAGAGTTGATCACTTTAGCTTAAAAATTTGATGATCATCATTTGGAAACCATTTGAAATATAAAAAGAAAGCTCAAAACATCAAGTCCTTTCTTGTGTGAATGGTAAGTGTATGATTGCTTGTAAAGATATTACTTGATGTCAAATGACTGAGAACACACTACCTCTCCATTCTACCTCTCAGGTGGGGGGGGGGGACTTCCGTCACCCCCATACATACATACTAACATGGCAGCTGTACAACAGTGAAGAAAAGAGAAACTGCCCATTAAGGTGCACAGTAGTCTCGCATACAAGGCAATCATACAGAGGCTAAATATCTGGATGTTGATATATGAAAAAAATGTAATGTGTTCAGGCAATTCGAACATGAGCAGCTGGTCTTTAACGACATGTAGGAAAACACTTCAGACTTTTCATGAGAACTGTTAAAGGTATTTACAAGCATGACAGATAAAGCTGGATGTTATATACAAAATGGGCTGCTTACTTTTTTTTTTTTTCTATTTAACTAGGCAATTTTTGGGTCCTCATCCCCTGCGAGCCGTTAAGCTCATGTCATACTGACTCATTTGTTTTTCCATTCCCCTAACATCTAAGGACACCAGGAAAGGGAAGAGAGAACCAGAGGTTATATCATTCATCTGCAGAGATTATGCAATGCTTCGTAGGCTAAAGTACCTATCTATGGCTCTCTACTGTTACTGCAGCACCTGGCCTCCACCAGCTAGCATTCACAAAGTGGACTGAATAACTTACATTTCCCTTTGAATCAGTAACTCATCATTGGTTTTCTACTGCTATCCCTCCAGCAGGCTTTTTTTTGGTGCCCAGATCTGCTAGTGTAATCCAGGTCTGCATTTACTACTACAGTCATCTGCACCTCAGAACCAGAATTCTTCATATATTCAAAAATAGTTTCCGGGTATGCAGTCCAGGAAGCCATTGAGGAGCCAAGCCTAGTTTCTCAATTGCCCTAGAGCATCACATGTTTAAGTGACTTGCTTAGAATCACACAATAGGCAAACAGGGGCTAAGAATTCCAGTCACGGACTACAGGAAGCAGCATATTAACAGCTCATAGTCTTAAGGAATGGTTTCACCCCCTTTTTTTTTTGTCCTTTCATTCTTTCTTTCTTGTTGAGTGCTGTCAAACCTATTTGTATGCTGTTATATCAGCCAATTTGCAGTTATCTTAAGGTCCTGTTGCTTGTCTTTTTGAGTTCATTTGTAACTGGTTCAAAGGCAGATGCCCAGTTACTCAATAACCTGATATTTTATGCCTCATATTTGACATATCCTTGCATTCAGTGTATTCATTCCTCTCCTGGAATCTGCATTCTCCATTGCTAGCCTGCATTCCTTCTGTAATCCCATAACACACAAACTTCAAGCCATTATAAACAGGATTTGTTTCTTCAGTTATCTATTCCCCTAGCATAGCTCTCATCATCTTAGTGCAAGAAATCTGGACAAAGCCTAAAATAATCTGGGGGGGGGGGGGCGACAAAGGCCCAAAAACAGGGACAGATTTTTTTAAATATTGCCCATATTAATTCTGAAAGTTGCTAGAATAACCAGTTTTATGATAGCTTGCATTTTCTGAAGGATATAAAGTCTGGAACTAAATGTGTATCATTATTTAATGGCTTCAATCCTCAGTAATTGGATAGGAAACCACAACTTTTATGAGGAACAGACCAAAATATGATGCAAAAATCTGGAAATTCTGTGAAAATCTGGACAACTGAGAAGTATGATCCCTAGTAGTAAGTAGCAAAACATCTCCTGCGAAAAAAGCAGTCTGGTATCCAGCCACAGCTTGATCTACCATGCTACTTTCTAAATTCCACTTTAAACTACTCTGTGATGAATACTGTTCCACCTAGAAAAGCAAACTATTAGTAAAAAATGTTCCCTTATAGCACCTGTGCACAGAAATATAACAGCTTCTCATTTCAAAGACCTTCATGCACCCCTGATATCGGTAAAAGGAGTTTTAATAAGACTGTTGTCAGTCAAGTGGAGTTACATCCCACAAAACATTAGAAAAATAGCCTACATTAAATTCAAATGAAAGATTACTATATACCAAAAAAGGATCTTAAAAGCACTGGTTTCATTGATAAGGGAGCTATATACATACACAAATATATATATATATATATATATATATATATATATATATATTTTTTTTTTTTAACAAAATCAAAGCTGTTTAAAGTTGATATCTGTTTTGTCCATCTGGTAAACAAAACAGATGGCAACAGGTGAAATTGCACAATTCCCAAGATTGGGGAATATGCCCTTCCCCTGTATTGTGTGATTTTGAAGTTAGAATAATAACTTAATGTGTGTGTGTGTGGGGGGGGAGCAACAGGCATGCCCTCCTGGAAAAAAATAGTTTTAGTCTTGCACATACTGATGTCAGTGTATGCATAGTTAAGTACTAACATTTGCATTGTTGACATTTTGTTGTCAGTGTTAGTGGAGCTGACATTTGGATCTGTCAATGTAATTTCGTAGACCTGTATGTGTATATAATGTTCTCCTTTCTGCATAAAGCTGTCAGCTTGTATATCACTTTGGTTAGTAAACATGTTGTACATCACAAAAGTAATCCTTAACAGTCTACTGTAGATAATCAAGTGTGTATACAAGTAAATATATATAAGATTTCTTTGCTTCTAAACATGTTTATTTTTAAGTGCCTTCCAGTGTATGTTCTGTGGTTCAGCTGTATGTTAAGAATTTTTTTTTCAAAACTTTCATCACACTGAGTGTTAAGTTCTATAGTGATTTTATTGATTTATAATATTTTGAACCTCTCCGTATTATTTTAAATGCTCATTGTTTCCAGGCTGGGCCTGAAAAGGGTCCAAGGACTACCCTCGCCTATTTGGTTGACAGTCAAATAAATTCCATGATTAACAGTAATCTGCAGGCAAACCTGAAGCTCTGTGGTAGCAAACTTAGCTATAAATATTTTTAAAATGTAAAAATAATTTGACTATAAAAGATTCATTCTTTCATTTCATTTGGGTTGGTCATGTTTGATATTTTCCACAATGAACTGGGTTACAGTGTGACAAGACAGTTGTAAAGAAAATGTAAAATTAGAATATTTATGATTTATTACAAGTATTTACACTTGTTGATCTGTACTGATGTATTTTCACTTGTGAAAATGTGTATATTCTTCAACAGAAAATAACAAACTGAATGAACACAAAGTGCAGAGAATATGCTTTTGTAATTATTATGAGAAGTCGTAGTTAGTAGTAACTGACATATGATTGCTCAATGAGAATAAAACAAGAGCAACGAGTAGTTTGTGTGAGGTTATAAAGGTTAGTAAAGCTTGCCGTGGTTCATACAATGGAGATAATAAAACTTAGTAAAGTGCACCCTCATTTCTACAGTGGAGATTATAAAACTTATTTAAGTGCACCCTCGTTTCTACAGTGGAGATTATAAAACTTATTAAAGTGTACCCTGGTTTCTACAGTGGACATTATAAAACTTATTAAAGCATGCCCTGGTTTACACAGTGAAGGCTATAAAAGTTATTAAAGTGTGCCCTCATTTACATAGTGGCGGTCAGTTTTTTTTTATTCAAAACATTTATTTGTGAAGCAGACAGAAAATGGAGTGGGCTAAGAGTACAAGGCAATAGTTAAGGCAAAGTATAAAGAAATAAATTGCCTTTAGTAGTACAAGACTCAGTTTATAAATTCAATATCACTATGATTTTTCCAATTATAAATCTTGAACAGAGTGTTCTAGAATATATATTGAGTTTTAAACGAAATAAAAAGGCAACAAGTTAGAGGCAGTTAGAACACAAGCCTTATAATGTAAAAACTGTAATATTTTTCTTATTGTAAACTCCATACCTTTTTGATTTCTATATAGTTTTATATGACATGAAGTATAATGTTTTATGAAATATCTATAACATTTGCTTATTCTATCTTTTGTAACTCCTAAAGCAAAATTTATTATTGTTGTTGGTATGAAATTATCAGCAACATATTTTGATTATTGCCAGTGTTGACAGTAACTATTGATTGAAGATTCATTTACTAGTTTATGATTTTGATTTCCATATAGTTTGTACAGGGCATCAAATATATCAGTTTAGTATAATTTGATATCAAACACAATCATGTTTGATTTGTCAATTTTCCATAGCCTATTCATTCATAAAAGAGAAAACTACTATTGTTTCCATGAAATGGATTACCATTGTTTATGGTTACTGTTTGAGAACTCGGTGATTAACCCTATATTAAAATGTATCATACAAAATAAGATTATAATAAGGTAAAAGACAAACAGAAAATGATGGGAGTTGAATGAAACAAAGTGAGGGAACACGAAACAGCAGACATAATGTTTGGATGGGTGTTAACCTGTGTTTCAAGGAGGATAAAAGAAAGTATTGAGAATTTAGTTATTAAAGGAGATAAATATAAACAAGGAGTAATGACAGATAGGATTAGAGAAAGTAAAGGAAAAAATGAAAATATTGATGTGGGAAGTGTAGAGAATGCATCACTGCAGTTACTAAATGGCCAACTGAAAGATAGTCAAAGCAGTTTTAGTTGGGATAAGTGGGACATTTTAATAACTTGCATCTACATAATTTCAATCTTCATCGGGTATATTTGTCATAGATGAGAAATGAAATGATAAAGATATATTGCAGAAGTGGTTTTATTTATTTTTTATTTATTTATTTCTAGAGAAAGAGGGACACAATTTTAGATGGGGATTATTTGAAGGGGAAAAAACAGAGTAAACTAATTTTAAAAGAGTTGATACTAAAAATGAAATAATTAGCAAAACAGATTAATAGATGAACAATTCATTATCAATTGCTAATTAATTGAAGATGTAAGATATTAGGTAGTCAAAATTTTAGAAGAGATAAAATCAATGAGATTTGAATTTAAAAACATAGGTTCCAAGACAGACAAAGAAGAAATAATCAAGTGTAATAAAAGTAATGAACAGAATGGCAAGCTTCACCCAGACAATGCTGCAGTTTGCTGTGAGGGAAATGTTAGTTTGTATTATTTGTTGTATTTTGTATTACTTTATTGCCTTTTTCTATTTTGTATACTGTGATTTGTTTTCTTTACACTGTGTTTTACTTGTATGCTTTTAACTGCATATTAAAACTTGAAAAGACACCACAGCTCTGTCTCTTCTGAGTCAGCCACAAAATTTTCCCAAATTTCACAAAATTACTGTTGTGTTCTTTAACACCACTGTGTTTCTAGTTGCCTGCCCCATTTGTTAATTTGACCATATGTTTTATTTCCTCTCCGTTTTTACTGGCTGGTGTGAGTAAGCACAAAATTAACATTTTGTGAAATCACTCCCCTTCAACTATTTAAATTTATTGGCCATCCTTCTGTATTCTTGGTCCACTTCTTTAACTCGAAATACTAAAATCTCGAATTTCAGTATTTTGAGTTCAGAATGTCGAAAGTGCAGTTTTTCAGAACTGTACTATTTCAAATCTTGGTTTATCAAATCTGTGGTGGATTTATGGTGGGTGCTTTATTTAGTGTGTGCTGTCACTTTAAGGGTTGTGTGGTGTGGCAGGTGATATTCGTGTCTTTACGGAGATTCAAGTAGGTATATAAATTTAAGGGTTTTAGTGTTAATGTGTTAATATTTAGTTGTTGTAGGGAGTTGTACAAGTAGGTTGGGGTAGGTGGGTGAGTGTGTATGTGTGTGAG
Organism: Protopterus annectens; assembly: GCF_019279795.1. Classification (NCBI taxonomy): domain Eukaryota; kingdom Metazoa; phylum Chordata; order Ceratodontiformes; family Protopteridae; genus Protopterus; species Protopterus annectens. The sequence continues at coordinate 1,707,539,495 of NC_056725.1, forward strand.
TGTGAATCTGGTGATTTTTCTATGTGTGTACTGTGTATTTGTGTGTGTTATTAGTGAGATTACATATGACTGTCTGCAGTGGGAGCAAAGGGTTAGTCAGGGAAGGTGTGTGTTCCTTTTTGTTCAGGTTAGTGCGACTTCGGAGTTTGTATATATAAGTAGGGGGGTGGGGGCACAGTCCACCACATGGGGGGTGCAGGGGGGGCTTGCCCCCCTGCAGAAACCTATGGTGGTGTTATCGGTTTCGTTTTTTGCAGTGTTTGTGTTGTTTTGGGGGAGGGTTTTGTATGTCTATGTATTTTGTTAGTTTCGATGTGTGTTCGTTTTTGTGGTGTTTCATTATTTTGAGGGTTCGACATTCTGGATTCGAAATACTGAAATTCGAGATTTCAGTATTTCAAGTTAAAGAAGTGGACCCCTGTATTCCATAGTACCAGAATACAAACATGACCACCCACTTTCAATCTGTCTTGCTGTTTTAAAAATAGTAACTCTCCTCTAAAACTTAACTTTTTAGACAGGTAAAACTTAAGTTACCTACTTTCACATCTAACTCCTCTAGTGCACACTGCAGTGTTTAGGATAAACCATTTTTTTTCATCTTACCTTTAAGCATCTATTGCAAGACCACCAGTTATTGGAGAGCCCACATTCCTGCCTCTTAGTAGTCATCTTGGGATTAGTGCTTCTGTTTTCTCCTGATGAGAGACAGAGTGCAGTTACATTATTTCCTGGAGACTGCTGATCACCAGAAAGCTTAAAAAACTGCTTTAGAGGTGGCAGCTTCAAATCTGTGCTTATATTCTGATCCTGATGAGAGTAGAAGCAGAGTGCATTGATTCCAGACTCTGGTTGGAGGGTGAGTGTTTGTGCTTAATGTACCTGATTGGTCTGGTTGCTATTCGGGGCATCTACCAGAAAAAGGCTATGAGCCTGCAGAACCTTGCATCATCTGGGACAAGACTGAGGATCACCAAACAGGCCGTGGCCTGCTTCTCTTCTTGGGACTGGTGTAAACATTTTGCTTCTTGTGGGAGAAGAAGTAAAGGAGTATTGTATCCCAACAGAGTGAAGCTGTGCTGAGACCAGCATTAGTAGAAGCCAGGCAGTAGCCATTCATGTGACTCCTCTCTTTTCATCATTTCTGACAAGCTAATTCTTTATTTTTCAGTAAGTACTGCTTGATTTCTTTCTAACTTCAGAATATCTGCCTAAATACTTCATCCTTAATTTTTCAGGGTCTACGTATTAGTTTCCCCTCAAGTGTTTGTCAGTGCTCTGTACAGACTCAGACACATTGAGTGACATTTTTCCTGTAAAAGGAATATATAAGGAAACAGCTCCAGTACTTAGTAATAATGACCATCCCTTCTGGCATGTCTAAAGGTCAGTTCCCTGTGCTTTCTCCTATTAACCTGGTGAACTTGGACATTCTGAGGCAGTGTAGCAATTGCCTCATGTACACAGACAACCCTCTCTTCTTGCCTTCCAACACTCAGACTTATGAGATATGCACTTATATATCCAAACTGAAAGCCATGCACTCTCAAGCCAAGACCGGAATAGCTGGTCAAGAGGAGAAGGTCAACACCTGCACCACACCACATGCAACATATAGCCCTCCAGAACAACCACCATCACAGCTCTCACATAAAAACATAAACCATGCACCCACCTTCACAGAGGCTCTCAATAGAAGTCTACCCAAACAGCAGAAACCTCCAAGGCAGAAACGCACTCAACCACCACAACACAGCACAAACCACAAGACACACAGCTCACATACACAGTGTGCCCCTCAACCTAAGCCCCTAAGGCAAAACAGCTTGCCCAATACACTAAAAGGTGATTCACTAGTGAGGCACACTGATGTACCACTCACTAGGTTGAATAAGGAGAAGGTAAACATCAGCTGTCTATCAGGTGCCAGAATCCGATACATAACACACGCACTCAGGTCACTTCACAACAAGTACAAGTATGACTCTGTCACTGTCCATGTGGGTGTGAATGACCTGAGATGCACCTCCCTGAACTAAATGAAAGGGGACATGAAGGAGCTCTCGAATTATGTGGCCCAGGCAGGTATGACCCTAGCCCTGAGCAGCATCCTACCATCACCCACAATGATACCGCAGTACAAGCAGAAAATGATTGACTTCAATAATTGGCTAAGTTTCTGGTGTAATTTTAAGGGGATCCAGTATCTGTCTGCTTGAGATGACATGACTGACAGACCTCGATGATTTGCCAGAGATGGCCTGCATCTGTCACTCCTGGGTTTCCAGATACTGGCTAAGGCTCTTGCCACACCTATAGTGCCTTTTTTAGGTGATGTTCCAAAGACCAAATTACCACCATAACATCTATAAATAAATGCAGTCTGAGGGTCATGCTGTTCAATGCTAGAAGTCTAAATCTCAAGATGCACTTGCTTGAAGTACTCCTTAAAATGGAGAACATCGACATTTGTGCTGTAATGGAGACCTGGTTTAAAGCAGCAGAAAGCACCCCTGCACTACCAAACTATAACTCATTCCACACCTTTCGGCCTTAGAACATGGACCGAAGCTCCAAAGGTGTTAGTGTCTCTATGTTTATAAAGGATATGCACATCTCCAGACTAGTAGCCCAACATAACACATCTGAGATACTTCAGGTACAACTAACATTGGGTAAGATGGCAATTCAGATTGTAGCCTGCTATAGGTCCCCAACCATGTCCCAAGACTCACTCTACTCCTAAGCACCCTGGAAACTATTAGGGTCCAACCCAACACTCTCATACTAGGTGACTTCAACTACCTCTCCATCAACTGGGAAAACTACTCATGCATCAGTACACTGGCCCAATGCTTCCTGGAATTCATCATTTCCAATGCCCTGGACCAGCTCATTCTTACACCCACTAGAGGAAGCAACATTGTTGACCTAGTTATTACTAACATGGGCAACCGTTGCTCTACACCAATAGTCAATTCCTCCCTGGTTAGATCCGACCACAAAACTAATCACCATGGAAATCCACATCTCACCCACACCCCCAGCAAAGGTAACCACCATAAAAAACTTCTCCAAAGCTGACTTTGGGTTCCTAAAAACAGAGGTGGCTAACTTCACAGCACCCATGTCAATGGAAAACAGATGCATGACTGCCAAATCATACACCAGTGCACTGTACGAACATGTACATAAATGCATGGAACTAGTCATATCCAACAGAACCAAGATGCTCTCCCCCAAAAAAGGAAGCCAATCTGGTGGTCCCCTGCCATTAATAAACTCTACAACAGAAGGAAGAAACTGCTGCAGAAAACGGTGAAGTCCCAAGACTGGAAAATCATCCTTATTAGCCTCAACAAAAAGTTGAGATCCCTCATCAAAACCTCTAAAGCCAGGTATGAAGGCAGAATTGCGGCAGACACTAAAAACAACCAAAAGGTCTTATAGTTATATCAAGAATCTCCATGGCAATACCCAGATTTGCTCTGAGTTACTGCACAATGTTACCTCCTATACTGAGTCAACAGATATTGCCAACATACTGGCCGACAGATTCAGTGCCAACTTTACCCCCCCATAGGACCAATCACAATACCATTGGAATGCCAGGCACCCAGCATTACTGGAGCACACATTAAAACAGCACTGTCCAAGGCCAAGAATACCCGACAATATCCCTGGATGTGTTCCACATAAACTACAAAGTGAACTGGCACCTCACCTGCGTGCCCTGTCCAATCACAGTCTCATCTCAGGCTTTGTCATTACTGAATGGTGCACTGCTACAGTCATCCCTATCCATAAAGGGGGAGCAACTACAGAACCTGGGAATTATTGCCCCATTAGCCGGATGAGTCTGATATGTAAGGCTATGGAGTGCATCATCATGGAACTAATTAACAAGGATATAGGGAATCCCCAAACTCTAGAGCCCATGCAATTTGGTTTTGTAAAAGGTAGATCATGCCTGCTCAACCTGGTTGACTTCTTTGAGTCAGTCACCAGAACTGTTGATGAGGGCAAGGCAGTTCATACAGCCTACCTCGACCTGGCCAAGGCTTTTGATACAATTTCCCACTCAGGAATTATTAGTAAACTCACCAAACTAGGCATCAACCACTATATCACTAGGTGGGTTGCAAATTGGCTCACAGATAGAACCCACAGTGTGAAATTAGTGGGCTCCAAGTCAGACTGATGACCAGTCACAAGTGGAGTCCCACAGGGATCGGTCCTGGGTCCTCTCCTGTTTGGCATCTACTTCTCAGAAGTCCAGGCAAACACAGAGGGACTCTGGCTGACCAAGTTCACAGATGACTGCAAGCTGGGAGCCATTATTAACTGCCCAAGTGATGTAGACATCCTACAGAAAGGCCTCACTGAGACCAGTGACTGGTGTCGAAACCATAGCCTTAAGCTTAATGCCAAAAAAATGCATCATCCCCTTTGGGAAAATCTCAGTTCCCACTAATTACCACATTTATGGGAGCCCACTGAACAATGAAGGCATTATAGGAGATCTGGGGACACAGGTTGACAGCAACCTCTCCTTCAACCACCACATTGCCACTGTGGTCAGAAAGTCCTTTTATGTGGCACATCTCATTACTAAGGGTTTAGCATCCATGAAGAAAGAGGTCATTGTCTCTCTCTACTCTTCCCTCATTAGCCCGATCATCAAGCACAATGCCCCATTTGGCATGTACCTCACTAGACACATGCAACAGCTGGAAAGGCCACAAAATTACCTCATGAAGAGCATCCTAGGCCTTAAACACATGTCCTACAAAAAACTCCAGCTATTCTCTGTCACATATCGACTACTAAGAGGTAATCTCTGCTTGACTTACAAAGCCATGTCTGACCCAGCTCTGTTAGAAATGCTACATCTAAAGAAATCCCAATCCCTCTGCACCACACACTCCAGAGACCTCAACCTCATTACCACAATCAACAGAACATGCTGGAGGGACAGGTTCATAACCCAGAGACTGGCCATGCTCTGGAATAGACTTCCCATACATGTCAAGCAGAGCACTTCACTGGCCCTCTTCAAGGGAAATCTTGATGAGTGGATGGGAAAAAAAAGTTCACCCCAGGGATCACTCCAGTGGCTCTGTTTGATAGAGGCACTGGGAACTAACGTCTGGCAGCATGATGCCAGGGCACTTCTATGGGCTAGGCTTGTAAAGGCTCCAGTGCCATTAGCCTAGTACACACCTATGAACCTATTAATGAAATTGGAAGGAGAAAATATACGGTAAGAACAGAGAGTCCCGTTAGCGAAGTGGTAAGTATTTGGGGAAGACTGATAGATATAAAGGAGATGTACAGAGGAAAAGTCCTGAAGAGGAATGTGATTGAAAGATTGATAACAATAAATGGAAGAAAATAGTAGTGGAAGAGACAGTATAGCTGAAAAATTAGCAAATGATAAAGATAAATATGAAAGAGTTCACAACATGAGTAATTCCTAAAAGTAAAATGCAGTGAGAAGTAGCCATAAGTACTCAGTTGTAAGAAAGGAATGTGTTGAGAAAGGGAAAGACAAAGGAAATTATAGAATGAAGGAAAGGTAAAAACACAGTAATGTGACAAAAGTAAGAGAGATAAATGAATGATAACTAGAAAGGGAGATAGAGGACAGAAGAGTTAAGATGAGGAATAGGAGATTATATAGCTGTACCAAAATGTTTATTTGCAAAAGTGGATGTAGACATAAGTTGCCAAACTAGGAATTATAAAAAAAATGAGAAATGAATTAACTTAATATTAGGGAATTCAATTACTACACTAGTGGTCTAAAATTCAGAGAGAAAGAAATGATAAGCTGCAACATGGAATAACTTTGTATTCAGCTGAGTTGGCAAAGCACATAGCAAGGTGTTGTCAGTTATTTGAAATGTATGGATGGGATGGGATGTTTGGCAATTATTCTGAGTTCAGATAGAGGAAAATATAATGATGGAACAAACAAAATATGGAAATGACAAATATAGAATAATTTAAGTAGTGGACTTTAGAGTATATGGAAAAAGAAGGGGAAATAAATAGAAAAAGATGTGGGGGAATTGACTAAACAGACAATAGAGAGACACGTTTAATAACCTGTTTGATGTTCCTAGAATTGAAAATGAAACACTGTGGGGAGTGTGGGATTCATTAAAATTTCTTTTTTGAAACAGTTTTGAAAAAAATAGGTGTGAATGACATTATGTGGTTGAGATAGTCAAAATAACTTAAATTGATATTTGGTATAGCAAGAGATGAGAATATGGCATAAAGGAGAACTTTAAGAGTTTTAATGATGTAGTTATATATGTCATGAATTTGGAAGGAAAAGCAGAAATAAAACTGACTGAGTGATAATAAAGGTAGTTTAAGGATTCTAATATGGAATATTTTGGGAATAAGAATAAATTTACAAGATCATGATTTTAATGAATATATTAAACAATTTGACATAATATTTTTTTCAAGAGACTTGGGTTTCAATTGAAAATGTTGTGGCAAACAATGGATATTTAACTCGTGAAGTGGGGGAAAATAAAATTCAAAATTAATATTTAAACTGGATATATACTTTGTCTTACAGGTAATATATAGGTGTAAGAAGTACATTTTGTTGAACATATATTTTCCATGTATGAAAAAATGTTGATTGATCAGACAGGAAACTCTGGGATGAAATAGGACATATTCCAATAAATCTCCAAAGAAATATTGATTGGGCAGATATTATAATTTGTGGAGATTTTAACTCATGAACAGAACACTACAGCATATAGAATACTTAAGATTGCTCAGAAAAGAGATAGCATTAAGATATACATGTTAATAAAAATGGGAAATGCACAAAAATTTATAGAAAATTTTAATTTGTGAACACATAATGGAGACGCAAATGAAAATGACCAACATACATTTATCTCAAGCTATGACAAATCAGTCATAGATTATGTATTAAACCAAAAACTGCAAAAGCAAATGAAAAGAAACACCAAAATGATTCAGGCAAAACGACTGAATAAATGGAACAGTCTTATTCAAATATGAAGTGCTTTTTGTCCACCCATATAGGTGAACTTCTTCAGATATAAAAATACACAAAATAGAGTGGTTAAAATATCCCTCAATATTGGTCACATGACTTAACCTAAGATGGATTTAAATTGCTATACTTCCGAAAATTATTCATACCATTAAAATATGTTACTATTCAGGAAAAGCTTTAAAGTCGAGATTTAATTTAAATTGAAAATATATATAAGTAAAAATGAATTAACACTGAAATACATTTAACAAACAACAAAAATGAGCAGCAACAATAAGAAAATAGCTTCATTCACTAAAGGACAATTATTAAACATTACTAAAAATTAAATACATTATTATTAGTAAAGGTGGTAAAAACCTTAAAGGTCCATATTGCAGGTATGTATCTATATATATATCTATATATATATATATATATATATATATATATATGTATGTATGTGTCAAACAATCTATCTCATCAAATTTCTTAATTTTAAAAGGCACATTATGGAACAGGTGTCATTAAGTTATGGATGATTATATGCATTAAGATGAACTTGCCACATCAATTCCAATCTCTCTAAGTCCAGTGTGCTAGGGATCCTCCCTAGGATTCTGTATTATTTGATCGATCACCCAAAATTTAAATGTGTGATCTGTATATGTAGAAATATGTTTAGCCAAGGCATTATCCAGCTTTTGTTTGTTAATGCTGTAAAGATGTTCATACACTCTATCCCTGAGTCTACGCTTGGTTTTGACAATGTAAAATGACGTACATAACTGACACTTGGCTAAATATACCTCCATCTTTGAGTTACAATTCTACTTTATATTACAAGTTATTTTATTATTATTAACCACTATACTCAAGCCCTGATCCATATATTTACAATAGGGGCAGTTACCACACTGTCTCATACCTGCATTAGTGTTATTCGTGGTATTCCTTTCCAACAAACTTTTAAAATTAGTGCCCCTTCTTAGCATACATTTAGGTGCCATACCTCATTTTCCTATCAAATCAGTGTCCTCAGTAAGTATATTCCAGTTTTTGCACACTATGTCTCTGTTGTGGGAAAAATCCAAGTTATACGTTAATACAAATCCCAATTTGAAGTCCGGCTAGGGGGCAAAGTCACTAGTTCAAATCAACTGATTAGTATCCACCATATCTCTCAAGTGTACCTCGTTACGAGGAACGTACCTCATTTGGGGACTTAAAAAGTTCATGTTCCTCAAAGTTCCACATTGAAGAGGTCTGTCACATTCAGTGTTGGGAATTTTTTTAATTGAGATTCATGGTAAAAAGAAATAAATCATATTAATTCATTGAAAGATCTTTTTTATAAGTAAAACCAACGTATTTTAACCGTTCTATGACCTTCTTGCTTGAAGCTGTTAGTAAGCCATTAGTATGTGTTTCACATTATGAAGGCTAGTGTTCCTCATTTTGGAGATGGAAGGTTGAGAGCTATGGTATTCACTACCCTTATGTTAAAAGAGGAATTGTCTACTGAACATGTGCTTAATATTGGCCTATATACATATATATATATATATATATATATATATATATATATATCATTATGTCTTTTGTGTTTAATTTCATTGTTTATTTCATCCAATAATAATACAGGATAGGCTTATTTACTGAACATTTGTTTAAGATATGTGCATTCCTTATGAAAATCATGTTCAGTAGTTACCATTCGTGCAGCTCAGACAAGTTGCCCTTTAATCACTGATTTTTTCTGATGATATGGGTGTGCACTTGTATTGTGTAGAAACGTGTTTGAGTAGGCTGGTTTCCTAAAAATTCTAGCCTCGTATCCACCTTCCACATTATTTTTACTTAAGTGCACATTCAAAAAATAAATATTCTGCTCTTGGAAACTATATGTAAATTGTAGGAATTCCGAGTTAAAATATTCCACTAGCTCTTTAGCTACACCTTTGTTACCTTTAAAAAAGGATAAAAATATCATCCAGGTATCATGTGAAAAATACAATCTTATTATTAATTTACTGATTATTGAAAATGTATGTATGTTCCCAATAGGACATCACCAAGTTAGCAAAAGTAGAGCCATATGGTGAGCCCATGTCCACTCCTCTAGTTTGCAAATAATTTCTATTAAAATTGATGTAATTATTGGAGAATATAATGTCCAATAATTCCTCAACCAAAGAGATATCTGTGTTTGGAGCCCCCTTCATTCTCAAAATGTTCCCTACCCATTCAATGCCTTCTGCATGTGGTATGGATGTATATCTTTAATGTCTACTGTAAGGACATTATGTTGCAAATTAAATTCTAGTTGATTAATTTTGTCCAAAAAAGACCAAGAGTCCTAACAAATTTGGACCTCGGGTATTACATATTCTTTCAATATTATATCTACCACTTTCACACATGCATAACTGGCTGAATTCCTCCCATCGATGATAGGTCTTAAAGGGGGGTTCTGGAGATCTTTATGTATTTTGGGGGACTCCAAACATGGTTGGCATCATAGGTGTCAATGTTTGCATAAAATTGTAAACCTTGATGTCTATTTTTCCTTCAATATACAAATTATTGATATAAATTCTTATTCGTTGGTTAGCTACATCTGGCTCATGTATTGAGACTTGGTAAGAATCTGTACTCAAAATTTGCACAACCCAATTGTTATTGTTGTCAGAGTCCATGAAAACCAGCCCACCACCCTTATCTGGTTTCATTAAAAAGATTCTGTTCTTGCTTATTTAAATTATATTCACTAGCATGTCTCCTGTTTCTGTTATTGGAATGCAACATTCTAAGGTCAATTTCATACACGTTCAAAAATTTGGTTATATAAGCTAGCAATCCTAAAATGCGGTCTTCTATATTAGTATTGCCTAATAAAGCATGTAAATTCAGTTTTCTTACAAATAATTTTAAATCCAAAATACTTTTGGCTATGTCCATCTTCCGAGAAGGAATGAACGTTATCCCTTTAGCTAAAAAATATTCTCTAATTCAACTGAAACTTTTAACGCGGAATAATTATAAATACGAAAGTCTCCTTCAATGTTCATGACTATCGTACATTTACTTCCAGTGGTGTTACAGTCAAGAATTGGTAGCAGATTTACCTCCGCTTGTTATGTTTCTTGTGTTGGTTCTGCTTGTGCTTTTGCTTCCCCCTCTTAAACCCTGGTTGGATCCTGAAGTGCTTACTGGGGGCTGATAGTTTTGACTTGTTGCTGATGGTTAATATTACCTCTATGGGCTGCCCCTCCTCCTTTTTTGATGTTCCATGCTTGCGAAGTAGGAGGGCATGGGTAGGCAGTCCCATTTGAGTACTGGAGCTGATCTCTTTCTAGTTTTCTAATTTTATTACATTTAATTTTGGAAATATACTGATCTATGCTTTGAAATGTACGTCCATACACATATTTATACCTCTCAAAGTCAATATGGGTTTTGATTTCCGAATCCATTTTTTGAAATTAAATCAGCTAATTCCTCTGTTTGCAAAGTGTAATGCTTACACATCATATTTAAAAGCTCCAGTCCCTGAGCGTTAAACATTTTGATTGTCCAAATGGAACTATGAGTCTGGTATCAGACCTGTAGGATATTGGCATATTCTCAGTCCTTTCAGGACTATCTGTAGTCTGATACACTCCTGGAAATATTAAATTTCCAGATGGAGCTTTTTATATTTTAAAAGAGTTTGGTCAAAGATGTTAAGCAAGTCTGAAATATTATTGTTATCACTGGCCGGATTTCCTACTAGCTTCAAATGGTTAGATGTATTAAATCCGAAAGGTGTTTTCAGCTAGTCATTCAAAGTAGGAATCCCAAAAAGCCTCGGGGATAAGTTCATGCCAAGTGAATGCTGCGATGCAAGGTTGTTTGGTGCCACTGGTCTAATAGTAGCAGACCTAGTAGGACTCGCTGAAGCACTAGCATTAATCTCCTGTACAACTTGACTAAATCCCCAATGCTGCTGTTGCTGTGCTGGATGAAGAGACTCCAGCTTAAGTAAGCCTTTCCACCTGTTGTGACGGTACTTGCACTAGGATAGTAAGGTTACCAACAGACATAGCAAGAAAAGTAAGCACAAGCAGAGCTGGGGATCACAATGATGTAAAAAAAAAAATCTGTTTTTTTCCACAAGCTGCTGTAGTACAATGAAAACTTTTATTAAGCAAGATACAACACAATCAGATAAGCGCTTTTGTCTCTGCTGATTCAGAGACTTCTTCAGGCAAGAAATAAGGATGAAACAACTCTTTAAATACTAAATTACAGTTTATGCAACTAAACTAATACCCCTAATTAATGTTAAAACACACCCACCAGCACACTCAGTTCATAGTAAAGCATAAAACCTTCACAAATCTGTGAATTACTAAAACACATGTAAAAACCTATATATAAAATAATAAAACTAGTATCAAAAAGTATATATATATTAAATACAATATGATAAATATGGCAACAGTATTAGCATAATCTCATTTAAAGCACACAATAAGCATCATTTAAGCCTAGCCGCTCTGTGGCATTAGTTCTCAGTTGCCATAAAGCCTCATGTTTTTCCAAAATTAATGTCCATGGACCACCTCTTATGTCTGGGGTAAGTGTCTCAATGATAATAAATTTAAAAGCATGGTCAACATGTTCCATACAATGTTTTGCCAATGCATTCTTTACATTTTTGTTTTTTATATCCCTGAGATGTTCATAAATGCGGTTCCTAAATTTCCTTTCCGTCTTGCCTATATAAAAACAAGGACACTTTAAGCAGAATGCACAGTATACCACTCTCTCAGTGTTACATGAACATTTCTGATTCAAACTCACTTGTATATTGTTAATGTTAAAATTACATCCTTGTATGTATGGACAGTAATTGCAACTACCACACTTACTCACCTTCCCACTTTCATGTCCCTTTGTTGTAGTCTCTAAAATAGACTTTAGGTATTTATCCTTTCTATACACTATATAAGGTTTTTCACCGACCAGTTTAATTATGTCCTTGTTGTTTACAATAACCAAAAAACACACATTACACACCAGGATATATAAGGAAAAAGCTTTACTGGTGTATCCGGTACCTTGGCTTTCACCTTCAAGGAATACATTTTACACCAAGCAGCCATCTTTTATATTATTACATTAATAGAATAATTGCATTAATTAAAATTGATTGAAAACAATTATTCATTTAAGTACATTGCCCCTATAAGATAAAACTCTCTATTTGTTAATTTCATATACTTCTTTTATAAAAGAACTTTTTTGCAGTTTACATTAGAGAGAAAAATACATAAAAATGTGTATAACAGAAAAATAAACTCAGCAGGAAACATTATTTTCACATAATAAACAGAACTAATATAAATATTACAAACCTACTTGATACAAAACTGGATACAGAGCTACTTATAGAGACTAACCCTCAAATTTTAATGCAGTACATTATAATACATTTAAATTACTTCACCTATCTAAGCTCTGACATTCAAGTTTATATCTATATTTAGTCCCCTCGGATGCAATGTTTTAAAGTTAATAATGCATTTAGTTTCTAACAGGGACAATTTGTTTGTTAATTCATCCCCTTGTTGCTGTTTAGGCTTAGGCAGCACACTATTGAAGAAGGATCTATCCGAGCCTTCATGGAACCTGATGAAATGCTCAGCCACTGGGCTTTCTGTTCTACCTCTCCTGATGTTGCCTAAATGCTCCATGATTCTTTTTTTCACTGACTTTTTCGTTTGTCCTATATACCATTTTACTGTAGTGTAGTCACAACTAATGATATAGATAACTCCCCATGATTCACAATTGTATTGATCTCTGGCCTTATATATTTTGCCATTGATATTGGCCCCATCTATGTTTTTGATCTTTTTACACACAATACATTTTCCACAAGGGGAACTGGCCCTTTCTTCCATGTTCTCTATCCAACTTTCCTATAGAAAACAGTTCTTTCAAATTTTTAGATCTGCTATATGAGAATGTTACTCTCTCAGGAAAAAGTTTCCCAAACCTCTCATCATTAACAATGATGGGCCAAAACCTATTAACTAAACATCTTACCACTTCCGAAAATGGTATTTATTGACAAAGAAAATAGTTTCCTGTACCTTATCCTTGTTCCCAAACTGAAAAATATCTCTGTTCCTTGTCTCTCCTTTTAACACATTGGTGTGTGACAGCACTAACTTCTTTTTAACTTTATTCTCTGCCACCATTAAGGCTTCCTCTTTATAACCCCTCTTCCGCAGTTTGTCTCTGACCTAAATAAATTCATTTCCTAGCCTCATTCTCTCCGAAATATTATTAGCTATTCGTAAAAAACATCCATATCATTTGTTTGTGCCCTTACATGACAGTTATTATTATTAATAGTATTGTTGTTATTCCCCCAAGTCTGAAACTTCAGTGGGTCAGGATACACATTGTTGGACTCATACTACATCCTGACTCTATAAAGCTTTTTAATCTTCCTAGTTACAATAGTATTTATTTGCCCTTCAATAATTTTAAAAGCATGACTGTATTCAAACACATTAGTTGCATGCATAACATCACTAGTGATATATTTACCTAATTCACATGCCTCTTTAGTCAAAGTCTCAATGTCTTTTTGGTTGAATTTAATAACTATCTCCATATATTCATAGCCATGCTGATCAAACATGGCCAAAGGTTCGTTGTGGAACAATGAATTAGTAATAAGTCCAGTTGGAAAACGCCACATCCTCAAACCTTTAGTGTCTGTTGCCCCAAAGGAAAAGTTTGAGTCAAGCCATTCATTTAAAATGATTTCGCCATTCACTGCAGTGTTCCTGTTTATATTTTTGCTAATATGACTGTAAGTACTGCCAAATATATTGATAAACTACAAAAACTTGACTTTTTGCTTCTTAAAGTAAAGAAGCTTCAACTTGATAATACTTTAAAGAATGTTTGAAAAATAAAGTAGTGCCTAAAGGTTTGTGGATGTGGCATTTTCCAACTAGACATATAACTACTTCATTGTTCATTATACTAGGAACCCACTATACATCTCTAGCACATATAACCCACTGCTCTACCCATCTTTACAATTATTTGAAAATATGTGTGAGTTGGACTTACTTATTAGGAAGCCCCAAAATATGACATATATGTCTAAAAGGGAATTTGAATGTTTGCAGGAATTAAAAAGTAAAGATGATGTGAGAATCATGAAGCCGGATAAAGGGGGAGGGGTGGTGATTATGGATGTTGAAATGTACAATGACAAGATGATAAAAATATTAGAAAGTAAAGCTTACAAAAAGTCTCACTAAACGGAGCTTATTTTATAGAAAAATTAGAAATGAGCTCAATTAATTATTTATAGAAGGGAATATTACCATTGATGAGCTTAATTACATGAATGTCCCCCACCCAAAAACACCTACTATATTTGGGTTGCCTAAAATCTAGAAAGATTTATGTAATCCGCCAATGAGACCGATTGTAGATAGTAGAGGATCCGTAACACAGCCCATTGCTAAATTCTTAGACCTTCAATTAAAGCATGTACTACAAGGAGAAGTCCATGTATGTAAAGACTCATGGGACTTTTTGTAAAGAAGAAACAGCCTTGAATACTTTGATATAGGGGTGTTCTTGACCATCGATGTAAGAGACTTATACACAGTTATACCAAACAAACTAGGGGTTGAGTGGTTCTGTGACTATTTTGTGGAGAAGAAAATAGCTCAAAATAAAGTTAATGTTTATGAACAACTGATAGAGACTGCGCTATATAATAATTTTATTCTATTAAACAAAGAATTTTACCTACAATTGGAAGGTGTGTCGATGGGTTCAGCATGTGGGGGTCTATATGCAAATGTGGTAATGCTCCAATGGGAAATGAGATTTTTTTAATAAATTCACTCTACTTTTCATTTTGCAAATGCTACATGCATTTTTTGGATGATATTTTTATTTTTTGGACAGGCCCTTCGGAAATAATTCCTGAGTGTTTAGATTATGTGAACAACTCAACAAGTTTCTTGAGATTTACCCACTCTATTGGCCTTGATTAAATTTCATATTTGGATAGTAGACTGATGAAAGACAAGGGACAGAAAATATTCAAATCAGAAATTTTTAGGAAATCTATGTTCTCAAATAGTTATTTGCACTATGATAGTTCCCACCCTTACAAACAAAAAAGAGCTGTGGTTAAGGGGCAGCTTGTAAGGGCTGCACGTATGGTCACCTTCTTTAACAGTTTTTTAGATGAATGTGACAAGCTGAAAGACATGTTTATTTGTAGGAGCTATCCATTCAGTCTTGTAAATGAGGTTATGCTGGAAGTAATCAACAAGTGTGAAAGTAGGTATTTTTCCCCTATTTTGAATCAAAAGGCAGGGAACTGTAGTGTGGATAACATCTTGGATAATTACACAGAAAATACACACTGTTCTAATACACTGAATTTTCAAAGTGTGGAGCGTAAGGAACCAGGTAATTTTAATACTGCATTTGTTAATACATTCAACAGCTCGAGTGGGAACATAGCTGATATACTGACCAAGAATTGATTGGTTATTGTAAACAACAAAGACATAAGGGAACTGGTTGCTGAAAAACCTTGTATAGTGTATAGAAAGGATAAATACCTAAAGTCTATTTTAGAGACTACAATAAAGGGACATGAAAGTGGGAAGGTGAGTAAGTGTGGTAGTTGCAATTATTGTCCATACATACAAGAAGGATGTAATTTTAACATTAACAGTATAAAAGTGAGTTTGAATCAGAAATGTTCATGTAACACTGAGAGAGTGGTATACTGTGCATTCTGCTTAAAGTGTCCTTGTTTTTATATAGGCAAGACGGAAAGGAAATTTAGGAACTGCATTTATGAACATCTCAGGGATATAAAAAAAAATGTAAAGAATGCATTGGAGAAACACTGTATGGAACATGTCGACCATGGTTTTAAATTTATTATGATTGAGTCACTTACCCCAGACATAAGAGGTGGTTCATAGATTTGGTACTAGGCTATTGGCCCTAGAGCCTATGCAAGCCAAGCCATAACAATTCCCTGGCTATTTCTTCCCACACTATTTACTTCTCTGGATGCCTGTCTAGCAGGGCGACTGACATGATCCCTGGGGTGAATTTCTTTTCTCCCATCCAATCATCAAGGTTCCTTTTGAAGAGGGCCAAAGAGACACTCTGTTTGACATGTATGGGCAGTCTATTCCAGAGTCTGGGGAGTCTATGGGTCAGGAACCTATCCCTCCAGCATGTTTTGTTTATTGTGATGACAAGGTTTAGATCCCTGGAGCGTGTGGCTCTGAGGGATTGGAATTTATTTAAGTGTAGCATGTCCAACAGCTCTGGGTTTGACATGGCCTTGTATGTTAAGCAGAGATCGCCTCTGAGCAGACGATATGCGACAGAGTATAGCTGGAGTTTTTTAAGGTGGTCAGCATAGGGCATCTGCTTTAGGCCTGTGATTCTTTTAGTGAGGTATTTCTGCGGCCATTCCAGTTGTTGCAGATGTCTTGAGAGGTACATACCAAACAGGGTGTTGTATTCTATAATGGGTCTAATGAGGGATGAGTACAGTGGGACAATGACCTCCTTTTTTCTGGATGAAAAGCCCTTAGTGATGAGGTGTGCCACACAGAAGGATTTCCTGACTGTTGTGGCAATGTGATTATCGAAGGTGAGACCACTGTCCACCTGTGTCCCTAAGTCTCTTATCACACTTTCAGTGTTTAGTGTACTGCCACCTATGTGGTAATTCATGGGTACATGTTTTTTTCCCAAAGGGGATAACTATGCATTTCTTGGCATTGAGCTTGAGCCCATGGCTCTGGCACCAAGCATCTGTTTCTGTAAGGCCCTTCTGTAGAGTATCCACATAATTTGGGGATTCAGTAATGGCTCCCAGTTTGCAGTCATCTGCGAACTTTGTTAGCCAGAGTCCCTTAGTGTTGGCCTGTACTTCAGAGAAGTAGATGCCAAACAAGAGTGGTCCCAGGACTGAATCCTGAGGTACTCCACTTGTCACATGTCTGGAGCTGGATTTGGAGTCGGCTACTTTTACAGTGTGGGTTGTGTCAGTACGCCAGTTGGCAACCCATCGAGTGACATAGGGATTAATGCCCAGTTTAGTAAGTCTAGCTATAATTCCAGAGTGGTAGATGGTGTCAAAGGCTTTGGCAAGGTTCAGATAGACTGTGTCAACTGCCTTACCCTCATCCATAGCTCTGGAGACTGATTCAAAGAAGTCAATCAGGTTCAGGAGACAAGATTAGCCCTTCACAAACCCAAACTGGGTGCAGTCCAGTGTTTGAAGGTTGCCAATGTCTTTGTTTATAAGTTCCATGATAATACGTTCCATGGTCTTGCAGATCAGGCTTGTCAGACTGATGGGGCGGTAGTTCCCGGGATCCAAGGTGGATCCCCCCCGTCTGGAGTGGGATAACTGTAGCTATGCGCCACTCAGTGGGCACGAAGCCTGAGGTGAGGCTATGATTAAACATGACACTTAGGTGAGGTGCCAGTTCATTTTGTAGTTCATGTAATACACAGTCCAGGATGTCATCTGGTTCAATGGATGCTGTATTCTTAGCTTTGGGGAGTGCGTTTTTTTTAACCTCTGTGACCGTTATTACTGGAATTTAGCAATCTTCTGGTATTGAGATGGGCCGTTTAGGGGGTGAGAGGGGGGTGAAGTTGGCACTGAATTGATTTGCCAGGATATTGGCAATATCCTTGGGATCAATATATTTAATGCCATTCTGTTGTAGCTCAGAGCAGATCTGAGCATTGTCATTTAGATTCTTGACATAGTTATAGAATGCCTTGTGATTGTCTTTGGAATCTTTGACAATTTTATTTTCATAACTAGCTTTGGAGTATTTTATGAGGGATCTCAGCTTCTTACTGAGGCTGGTAAGGGAGTTTTTTTTGCATCCTGGGATTTTCCTCTTTTCTGCAACAGTTTCTTCCTTTTGTTGTAAAGTTTGCTTATGGCAGGGGATCAACAGATTGACTTCCTTTTTTTGCAGGAGAGCATCTTGATTCTATTTGGGATGGCACAACTCATGCATGAGTGGATGTGCTCGTACAGTGCCTTAGTGTAGAATTCAGCAGTCGAACTTTCAGTTCCCATCTGCATGTGTGTCATGAGGTTTGTCACTTCGTACTTGAGTAGCATGAAGTTGGCTTTGGAGAAGATTTTTATGAAGGTTTCCTTACTGGGGGGTAGGGATGGGATGTGGATGTTAAGGGTGATTAGCTTATGATCAGACCTGACCAACAAGGAGGTGACCATAGGTGTGGAGCATCAATTTCCCATGTTGGTAAAGACCAGGTCTTTGATATTGGAGCCCTGGTGGGACTATGAATGAGTTGATCCATGGCAGTGGAATTTATGAATTCCAAAACCCGTTAGGCAAAGGTGTTGGTACACGAGTATATTTCCAGCTAATGGCAGGGTAGTTGAAATCACCCAGTATTAGCGTGTTTGGTTGTATCTTAATATTTTCCAGTATGTTTAGAAAGGTGTAGTGAGAATCTTGGAGCATGTGGTGGGGGATCTGTAGCAAGCTAAAATTTGGATTCAGTCTTACCTAGTGTTAGTTGCACCTGGAGAATTTCAGATGCATTGTGCCTGGTGGTGTGAATATCCTTGGTGAATATGGACACTCCTCCACCTTTAGTGTTTCGGTCCTGGTTTGGTGGCCGAAAAGTGTGGTAAGAGTTGTAGCCAGGTATTGCAGGGGTGCTCCCTGGAGCCTTGAACCAGGTCTCAGTTACTGCACAGATATCGATGTTCTCCATTTTTAGGAGTGCCTCAAGAGAGTGCATTTTGAGGTTTAGACTTCTAGAACTGAGTAGCATTACCTTCAGAATCTGCATGCTTGTACCTGTTATGGTGGTGGTTTTGTCCTTTGAACATTGCCTAGAAAAGGCACTGTAGGGGTGGCAAGAGCCTTAGCCAGTAACCTGAATCCCAGGGGCGACAGGTGCAGACCATCTCTGGCAAAGCATTGTGGTCTGTCAATCATATCATCCCAAGCAGACAGATACTGGATCCCCTTTGAATGACACCAGAAGTTAGCCAATTGTTGAAGTCAATAATTTTGTCCTTATATTTTGGTATCATTTTGGGCGAAGGCAGGATGCTACTCAGGGCTAGGGTCATACCTGCTTGGGCCACATGATCCAAGAGCTCTTCCATGTCTCTTTTCATGTAGTCTAGGGAGGTACATCTCAAGTTATTTGCTCCAACATGGACAATGACAGAGTCATATTTGTACTTGTTGTGGAGTGACTTGAGTGCATGCGTTATGTGGCAGATCCTGACACCCGACAGGCAGCTGACTGTAATTTTCTCCTTGTTCAGCCTGGTGAGTGGAACATCAATGTGCCTGACTATAGAGTTAACTATGACTAAAGTGTTAGGTATGTTGTCTTGCCTTAGGGACTGTTGCTGGGTGGCACACTGGTGTTGTGAGCTATGTGAAACTTTGGTTGTGATTGGTGTTTGCATTTCAGTTTCGTGGGTCCATGTTGCTTGGGCAGGTTACAGTTAAGGGCCTCTGCATATGTGGATTTAATGTTGCTATGTGTGGGTTTAGAAAGGCTATGTGCTGCTTAAGGTGTAGTGCGGGTGTTAACCTTCTCCTCTTGACTGTCTAGCACAATCTTGGGTGGAGAGACCTTTGCTTCCATTTTGGCTATGTAAGTGCATTTCTCACAGGTTGTAGTGTTGGGTGGTAGGAGGAGAGGGTTGTCTGTGTACATGAGGCAATTGCCCCAGTATGCCCAGATTCACCAGGTGGACAGGAGAAATCACTGGAAGCTGACCCTTGGACATGCCTATTTTGGTGCTTTTTTTTGCAAAGTACAGGAGCTGTTTTCCCTTGCCTTAGCAAGGTACTTTGCAATTATAGGCTGTTTAGTGTCTATTAATTTCTCCTTATTAACAAGGAGAGTTGAGTGCTTGTATCAGTTTAAGGCTTCCTAGTGCTTTCCAGCAGGTATTACACCAAGTGCTAGTCACAAGGCTGCTTAAAGTTAAGATGAAAAAAATTGAGTCACTTACCCCAGACATAAGAGATGGTCCATAGGTTCATAGGTTTGGTACTAAGCTGTTGGCCCTAGAGCCTATGCAAGCCTAGCCATAACAATTCCCTGGCTATTTCTTCCCACACTATTTACTTCTCTGGACGCCTGTCTAGCAGGGCGACTGACATGATCCCTGGGGTGAACTGAGAACTAATGCCACACCATGGCCAGGCTTAAATGATGCATTCTCATTGTCCTGTTTTCTAAAACTTAACGCAGTAGAAAGATGAATTTTATTTATTCTGTGCTTTACATGAGATTATGCCAATACTGTTTCCATATTTATCATATTGTATTTATTATATGATATATATATATATATATATATATATATATATATATATACTTTTTGATACTAGTTTTATTATTATATATAGGTTTTTACATGGTTTTTAGTTACGGTTGCTACCCCTCCATTTTCTTTCCGGACTATCCGGAAATCAAACTGATTCTCTGGTAGTCTGGAAGCACTGTACACATGTATTATGTTTATGTTCAAAAAAGGAAACAGACTATCAGAGTTTGTAAATTGGCTGATTTACTATGCTTTTCTGTAAAAAAGCATAGTAAATCAGCCAAAAACAGGAATGGAAAAGAGGGCGTTTCCCACTAAATGATGTCACCGTGACATCACAAAGTGGGCAGAATATGAGCGGGAGAGGGGCTGGGTAGCCGGGGTTACTGGTGATGGAAGAAGTGTGGCTTTACTCCAGTTTTAGCCACAACAAAAGGTGGCAACCCTATTTTTAGTAATTCACAGATTTGTGAAGGTTTTATGCTTTACTATGAACTGAGAACTACTGCCACACAGTAGCCAGGCTTAGATGATGCATTCTCATTGTCCTGTTTTCTAAACTTTAAGGCATTAGAAAGATGAATTTTATTTATTGTGTGCTTTACATGAGATTATGCTAATACTGTTTCCATATTTATCATATTGTATTTATTAGTATTTATATATATATACTTTTTGATACTATTTTTATTATATATAGGTTTTCACATAGTTTTTAGTAATTCACAGATTTGTGAAGGTTTTATACTTTACTATGAACTGAGTGTGCTGGTGGGCATGTTTTAACATTAATTAGGGGCGTTGGTTTAGTTGCATAAGCTGTAATTTAGTATTTAAAGAGTTGTTTCATCCTTATTTCTTTGTCTGAAGGAGTCTCTGAATCAGCAGAGATGAACGCACTTATCTGATTGTGTTGTATCTTGCTTAATAAAAGTTTTCATTGTACTACAGCGGCTTGTGGAAAAAGAATGGATTTTTTACATCATTGTGATCCCCAGCTCTGCTTGTGCTCATTTTTCTTGCTATTTTTGTGACTTGTTCATTGTTTTGGAAGGTTACCAACAGAGTTAATTTCACTTCCAGAGTTCAGGTGTTGAATCCAGCCCATTATTTGCCATGATTCATGAAAACAAACAAATTGTTAAACCAAAGACTGCAAAAACAAATGAAAAGAAACTCCAAAATGGCTGAATAACTGTAACAGTCTTTTTTTCAAATATGAAGTGTTTTTCATCCACTCATATAGGTGAACTTCTTCAGATATAAAATACACAAAATAGAATGGTTAAAATATCCCTCCATATTGGTCACATGACCTAACCTAAGATGGATTTAAAGTGCTATACATCCTAAAATTATTCATACCATTAAAATATGTTACTATTCAGGAAAAGCTTTAAAGTCGATATTAAATTTAAATTGAAAATATATATAAGTAAAAATTAATTAACACTGAAATACATTCAACAAACAACAAAAATGAGCAGCAACAATAAGAAAATAGCTTCAGTCACTAAAGGACAATTATTAAACATTACTAAAAATTAAATACATTATTATTAGTAAAGGTGGTAAAAACCTTAAGGGTCCATATTACATATATATATATATATATATATATATATATATATATATATAGACATTTATCTCAAGCTATGGCAAATCAGTCATAAATTATGTATTAACAGATTTGAAAGATTTGGTTAATGCACAGATTAAAGATGGAATAGAGAGCGATCATATGCCAAGTCAGAAAACAGTAATAATAGGTGAATCAAATCCTGGGATAGAAACAGTACACATTTCAGAAGGAAGGAGAAGATTTGTATAAGTATAAAATCAAGGGCAATGTGATTTTATTAAAATGTTTTGACAATTAATGAAAATGAAAGAAAAGAATAATGACAACGAAAATGAGAAAGTAGTTAAAATATAAAGGCAAAAAAGAATGTGATATTTTCAAAAGGAAATGAATAGTTATAAAGTGTTGCTAAAATTGAAAAAGAATTTAGCTGGACAATATGGGATATAATGTTACCGGCTATAAAACAAATAATGCAAGTATTTACTTGTTTGCTTGCTTTTGTATAAACTTTATTGCCCTGTTGTTGTAATTGCCATTTTATTTGCTTTTTTACCAGATAAGTCCACTGGAACCAAATATCCAAATTAAGTGCTTCCATGGGAACAATGTCTGGTTAAGTAACCTCCTCAGAGTGACACAGTAGGCACATTGAGGCTGAGGGAAGGAGAAGAAGAGTATGGGTTTATGGTCCCAGAAAAGAATTTGAAGGTTATTTGTTGTGAGATGAGATAAAGAAAAAACAACAGCTGATAAAACTCATTTTGCCCCTATCACACATAAGGAGGTAAATGTTGAAGGAGGAAATGTACAGGAACTTTCTTTTCAGCCAAGGGTAGGAAGACCGATATAAAAATGAGTGTAAATAAGAATGAATAAGGTAATGTTTTACTCATCCAAAAGGAATGAAGTGGATGTTATCAGGGAGGTTGAAAAGAGAAGATTATAGGGATATTATAAAGTGTGCACCTTTAACTAGCATGCAAAGCTGGGAAATGAGAACTAGCAATAAGGATTGCTAGGATCAGAAATTGTGAGCAAAAGGGACATATTAGTAATGGATACAGAATTTGTGGGGGTAGAAGGTGGTTAAAGTCTTAAAGACAGATGTAATATTAATAGTACTAGTAAGAGGAATGGCTATTGCTGAGGTATTACAATCTTAGGAGTGTGTGGAATATAAACCATGTACTGAAAGATTAATTTTGTAGAAAAAAAATGATATGGGTGTCTTTGGTACTTTGGCACAGAGGAGTGGGAGGAGTTTAAGAAGGTGAAGTATGTGGGAAGATAAGTGTCAACTTTTAGGTTGAAAGAGTAACCAATCAGTGATTATGTGTCCAGGTGTAAAGTATAAATTAAATAATATGGAAGGCTGGTGGAATGGGGGTAGGGAGCAAAGAACAGCAGCTCAGAGCTTTCACCAGATTACTCAGAAACACAAAAATGGAGCAACATGTCCTGCAGTACTGGGGAAAGACTCAAAGATTAGGAACTTAAATCAACCCAAAAGTCATCTTAGGTATCATTTAAGACTCCTGACAAAATGCCACTGAAGTAGAATACATGCCTCTTAAGAACAGGCTGACAAGGGTAGATGGAGATGTTCTCTAAAGTGGTGCTGTAAGGGGAGAAGAGAGGGTGAAGACTATAAAAAAAGACCAATTTAAGTTCTCTGAGCCAGCAGCAGAATGACCAAGTAAAATACCATCTCAGCTCTCCTACTCATCTCTGGGACCATCTGCTAGCTGACTGTAAGTGAATATCAAATAAATCAATCATATTAACACAGAAGGCAACTGGTCACATTTATGTCTGGGGGTCTGGGTGACTGGAAGGATATGATATCCATGACAGGCAGTGGCTGTGTGTCAGTCATTAACATGGAAGGTTATTGCTTTCTGAGTGTTATGGTTGTTGCTTATAAAAGGGGTGGGGGTTTACTACCACCCACAAGTTGATATTCTTCTGTGGTTCACTTTTCTTTTGGGAAGTCATAACTAGTGTAAATTGTTTAATACAGGGGATGCAAAGGGCACAATTACCCTGTGTATAGTGGGGGTGGGCCACAGCTCCATTCAGAAAATCAGATTTGGTTTGCTCTACAGCTTTGCATTTTCAATAATAAACACATTGGTTGCTTGCAATTTTATAACTTCATTGCCAGATACTTAATTCATAACCATATCATTTAAATAGTATTCTGTAAGTTAATACAGATTCTTCTTTCTTTGCAATGTTTACTAATTACCAAACTTAATGATTTATCACAAAACAGAGTGATCCTGTAAATAAAGAATCACAAATAGCTGTGAAGGTCAAACTCATCTCTAAATGAATTGTACTATGATATTTTATTTTTTATTGAAAGTTTCAAAACACTTTCCCCGGGATTCAATAAACTCTGTGCAGGAATAGTACTATTCCTGCATGGAGTGGTTCATGTCCATTTAGCCGTTGCTTGAATAGCAGCACACCTTGCATATTCATGAAGGTGTGCTGCTGTTAAAGGCTAAATGGACACAAACAGTGAATGAGTGTAGGGGCCGTGTTTAAGTAGTGCACGGACTATGAACATGCCCTCTGCACTCAGAAAGTGCCATACGGTACTTTCAAACAGTATTTCAGTGTCCACGGACACTGAAATGAAATTAAAATGAGCATTTCAGTGTCCCCAGACACTGAAATAGCTAGGGGAGCAAGAAAAAATGCAGGGGGTGTGTAACAGGTACTGTCACACACCCCCTGCATTGTAAAAGTGCCATATAGCCATAGCCGCTAACTGTACAGGTATCTGCAGAATGCCCATACACCTGCCTCGCATACATGTCACCCTCCCAGAGCAATAAAGGCGTACAAAGCCATAAATAATGGAGGGACAAAGCCACAAAAATTGGGACATGTTTTAAACATTGCACTGACAAACCCGAAAACTGATAGAATAAAAGGTTAACATTAGCACGGAACTCCTGAAGGGTATGAAGACTGAAACACAAATGTCTGCCATCTGAAAGTGCTGTATGGCCATATCCCTCAACTGTACAGGTGTCTGCAGAATGCCCAGATACCTGCCTCACATACCTGTCAACATCCTAGAGTAACAAAGCTGTACAAGGCCATAAATAATTAAAAAACATTTCCCTACTAAGGTACGTTTAAGCATAGCTGAGCATGTGTGCACGTTATGGCCCTATGCCCAGCATTGCTTAAACACCCCCAGAGGAGATACATAAAAATATGCAGCTAAAATGCTAATGCCAGGATAGTATAGTGGTTAGCATCCTGATTTTGTATGCAGGCGTTCATGGTTCAAGTACCAAGACAGGCACTTTATTTTTACATAGGAAAGCAGTGTTGATTTGTTTTTTGTAAATGATGTAGTAAGTGATATTTGTCAACCAGGGTAGTGTAGCTGGTCTAAATTGGAAGTGTGAGTGCATATAACATGTGAAACCACCCATGTATACACAAGTGTCCCATACAGTATAGTCACACTGGTAATGTAATGAAAGCACATAGAGGGACTTCATGTAAAGTAAATCATATACACTTACTAAATTAAGTCATTATTCTAATATTCTTAAAAATTAAAAGTGAGCAATGGTTAGCAGTGCTCAGCTATGCTTAGCTGGTTTAAGCAATGCTTAGACATGAATTTTGTGCACTGTTAAGCAGTGCTCAACAATTTCCCCTTTAAGCATAACTAAAATCAGCTTACCAGGTTTGAGCACCACTAAGCTGTACTCAACATTTTCAAAATTGACCAATGATGGCAAAGAGTGGGAATATGGCCTTACTTAAACCACACAGGCGGGAACACAGCCAGTACCTGTTATAGTTCAACCTGTGCAGGAACCATGGCTGGCATAGGTGAGGGTTCGCACTTTAGGGTGCAGTGCTGAGGCATTGTGGAGTCCAGGGTCATGGCTGGATTCCTCATAAGTAACCATAAGGAGTGACTGCTGCAGGGCCAGTATCAGCGCTCACAATATAAAGCGGAGACCTGGGATCATCTCGCCCATGATCTCATCAGTACTACTGGCATGCTCTGAACTGGTGAGCAGGTCCGGCACAACTACACTGACCTAAAGCAGAGGAAGGGGGTGCTCTAGGACCAGTGGATCCAAGATGCCAGGTACAACCATGCTGCAGCAGTTTGTAAGTATCACAGATGTAGGTGTACCAAATTCTAGCCTGAGGATGTGATAGACAGGTATGCATAATGTTTGTTTTTCTCCCCTACAGCTGCAGCAGAGAGGTCTAGTAACATCAAAGCCCATGCTGACAGACTGCTGAGGCTCCACTGACAGGCTGGTGAGTAAAAATTTATTTTGCAGTATATTGTGAAAAATAACTAAGAAGGAGTACATTGTGTAGTGCTAGTAGGTATACTCTTACCTGAATAAATAAAGTATGTCCGATTAATACCCCCCCAACATCTTTATTAAATTTCCACATGTGACAAAGGCAATCTTACATTTATATAAATGAAAAACATACAAAATGAAATCACTTTAGCTGTAAACAGTTTACATGACAGACACCATTGAAACAACTGTAGCTGTAAACATTACTAATCACTTATAAACATTCTAGTCACTGTCAGTTAAACATTATATAGCTCATTTAAATCCTGCCACTTAAACCTCATTTCTGGTCTTCATATACTTTTCCTACAATTCTCATTTTTTATGTAGTTTGCTCCTTCCCTTTTCTAAAGATACAAATTCCTATTGTTTTATCTCAAGTTACTATATGTGTTTGACTAATATTGATCTGAAATAAGCATCTATAACACAAACTGTTGTGTTTACCCTGGTATGTTGTTGTTGACTTAGTATGGAGTTGTAAAACAAGATATAAATGCCCTGTGTTAACATTTGCTTTCCAGATTGTAATAATTCAAAGGATTAATGCACTGTACACTAACTATCAGTCATGCATGCATCACAGGATTACAAGTTCAGACTGTCTAACCAAGAGACTAATAGGCAGAAACCAGTGAAACAAGAAACAGCAGTTCCCCAGTAGTTCAGTGTGATGAGTAATAGCTTAGTTATTTTGCACAACCAGACATGGTTTGAATCCAGGGAGTGGTACTAAGATGTGTGCAAATCTAAACACAAGGAATCAGGAATATATGTAAAAACAGTCAGGCAGTGCTAACAGATATTTTCTCCACAGGTTTTACAGGTAAGGAAATGTTGGTAGCAGCCGTATGAAGGGTATACTAATAAACTGTGTACAACTGTTCAACTGTCCTACCACATGCCTGCAAATGACAGCAGGATAGATACATACAACATGCACACTTCCCGATACATGTCTCTAAAGTATCACACTGTCATGGCTAGTGATCACTGCTGCCAATAACCCAGGACACAGATAGGAAACCAGTTGAAGTATGCCAGTAGCACACTCACATAACAGCAGTTCAGGGTACCCCTCATGTGTCAGATATGTAACCCTGACATGTATGAGTCCCCTCTAGACATCTACCCAGAGTTGTCACAATTTGCCCCATACCATTCCAGGCTGACAGTTTAATAGGTATGTTTGTGCTACAGAAGCTATGGGCCATTGGGGTTGGGAAGGTGGCCTAATGGTTAAGGTGTTTGCCTAACAAACACAAGGTACAAGGTTTGAGTCTCACAGGGGATAATTGGCTAGGCTGAAAATGGCTCACAGGGGCAGTTAGCCTAGTACTAATCTATGAACATGCTTAGGTAGATGTAAAGTGAGGGCAAACCCATAGGGTATTTAGCAGTACTGTTGTGGAAAATAGAAGCATAAACAGTTGTTAATGGACTTTTTGTCTCTCCTCCCACCCCTCATCTGCATCAGTAATTATTATTCATATACTACGGGTATGTTGTTCTCCAAACCTAATGTTAGGACTTGTGTTCTGTTATTGCTCATATATTTGATTGGTTGCATGTTAACATACCTTGTGCAAATACCATTGTTGGTGGCCTGTTGCTGTCAGTGTTACTGGCATGCTGTTACAATTCATACTGTTGTTCCATTTATGCATATGTTCTGTTTGCTGTGCAACTGTTTCAAATCTGTTTTATGGGGTTGATTGGAACACCCATGCATGCTGTTATAACTAATTTTGAAATGTGTTCATGACTAACCAACATATTTCGTAAAACCTCAACACCATAGCACATTTGGGAAGGCAGACCCCAGTGGATCTGCCCGTCCCACCTCATCTGGCTGTGGCACCAGACCCCAGCATGTCTGGGACCCAACCTGGGACTTCCTTGTCTATTGGTCCTGCGCCACCTTTGGGTGGAACCAACTCAGGGGATATGGCCAGTCCCAACCCGGGAGCGGGCATGAACAGGAGCCTGTCACCCACAGTCAGTTCTGGAGTTTGGTGCACAGTGCCATTTGAGCAGAGTTCATGGGCAGCTGTACCAGATTGAGGGCCACCTGGTGCACCTCGAGGGGCAGGCCACTCCTTCTGTCCATCCCCCAGCACAGCCACCTTCGGGACTCTGAAGGTACAGTGGTGACTTGCCCATGGGTGGGGACCTCAGTCCCACTGTATCCATTTGGGTGCTCATGGGCTTCAGATTCCCAACCACCCTCCCCGTCAAAGGTGTTTAACCCCTCCATGTGTCATATACCACCCCTGTCTGCTGTCTTATCTGCATATGCAATCTATCCTACCCAAACTACCTCCCCAAACATACCTACAGCCATTCCCCAACATCCCACTCTCACCTTAATAAAAATAAAGGGCATATGTCCCACAAAAAAAAAAACATGGTCCCATACATAGCTCTACATTTTGCCTCCATATACAGTGAAACTAATCAATCAACACAGAGATTATTCTGCAAATGTCTGTCACCAACACCCCTCCCTGTGGGGTGTGAGGCTGTAAATTCCAAATTCTACACATTATTCACAGCTGTTGCTGCAGACGAAATGTAGAGCTATGGTATTTTCCTACAACCATACTGCACAACCCTAGCTGCTTTTCCTAATGTTTTGTCCCCTGCTTGCCCCCATTTCACCACCTTCATATCACCCTTTTTTTTCTTTAATGAAAATTAGTGCGGATGTAAGTGAGAGTAAGCAGTGCTAAGCAAAGCTAGCAGGGCTTAACCATCTGTTAGCATCGCTTGGCTCCACACAAAACCATGCAAACCCACTTACAACTGCTTAAAAGTGCCTTAATCACTCAGTCTCCATCAGTCATTGCTCTGCCTGGCAACAAAATAATCAGCCCTGTCAAGTTTCGAACCTGGGATGCTGTGCACTACAATCACAGCAATGTATCACAGCACCATATGAGCTGTGGGAATCTGTAATACTTTACAAACATATGATGCATTCTGGTAATTTAACATTAATGAAAAAAGTCATCACTTCCAAGTCCAAGTCTGGTACCCAGGACCCTGTGCACTACAATAACAGCAACATACCTCTACACCATCTGAGCTGTAGGAATATGTAATGTTTTTATAAACATATGATGCACAACAGTCATTTAACATAAGGGGAAATTATATATCCATAGTACTCTTATATACCTTTACATGTATATATAGATTTTATTGTTGAGTAAATCCCAAAACAAGCATCAAAAGATGAAATTAAACAACCCAAATTTGTGAAGGAAACAGCGTTGTTAAGTAATCCACTTAAAGGTCAGTTCATCAGTCACTGGATGAATAAATAATCCTCGTAGAGAACAATTCAGCAAATACTGAAGCATACGATTAAATGAATGCTTAAATATCACCAAAACGATCAAGAATCAACCATTTATTTGAAACACAGAATGTTAAGTACAGGCTTTAGGGGAACACATTCATTTAAACCTCTTCCCCTATGAGCTGCCAAATGAATTATCCACTTTAATTCAGCTTGCTCCGTCAGATTGACAATGTCACCCATCCTGGCACTAATTTCCTGAACGTGCAAAACTTGAAAAACAAACATGTGCTCCTTACCCTTAGAAAGCGTGTGCTTTGCTAAAGCACTATATTGCTGTTCCCTTGCAAGACAATACATATGATCTCGTATGCGCTCTCTGAGCATTCTATTTGTCTTGCCTACATAAAAATTAAAGCATACCTTACAGTACGCTACATAAACAACATTCTTTGTACCACAATTTGAGCTGCAACGAATTTCCCATAACTTCCCTGTGTTGGGATGTCTAAAATACCTAGACTCATCTATAGCCTGACACTGTGCACAAGTGCCACACTTTCTTGTCCCAAAATAGAGACATGCCGAGGCAGTTCTACTAAGGGAATTTAAATTTGGAAAGCACAACTGTTGTTTAAGGTTCTTCATATTTCTGTAGATATATGTCAGACAATTGCCCACAATTGCTTTAGTTCTGTCATCAACTAAAAGCATATTCCAGTTATTTAATATAGCTTGTTGAACGTTAAAAATGTTCTTGCTGTATGGTAATACAACTGATAATTTAAAGTTAGAATTCGTTCTACTACTGACTCTTTCTTCTCTATCAGAATAATAGGGTCTACCCCTAGTATGTCTAAACTTATCCACTGTTAGACACATATCATCTAATTCTTTGGGATAATAGCCCCTTCTCAAAAAACTATCCTTAAGACTGCTTAACTCTTGCTTTAAGGAAACATCCTCACAGCAAAGTCTTGACATCCTCAATGCTTGCCCCTTAACTATGTTACCAAAAACTTTGGGGTCGTGCATGCTCTCCCTGTATAAAAATGCAGGTCTATAACATGGTTTCCTAAAAACTTTGGTCGAATAATGGTTTTGGTCTCGGTAGATGGTCACATCTAAATAATTAATCTCCAAGGCTGAAAACTCTATTGTAAATTTTAGAAAACCATCCATATTGTTGATATGCTGAAGGAAACTGGTCAAAAGGACATCAGGCCCCTTCCATAGGAGAAAGAGGTCGTCAACAAACCGTCTGTAAAAGACGATGTTGGGATGGTTAAGCATGACCTCCCTCTCCCATGCCACCATTACCAGATTGGCATAGGTGTTGGCGCAACTGGTGCCCATGGCCACCCCTCGTATTTGCCTGTAACAATTGTCTTGAAATAAGAAAATGTTATTATCTAATACAGACTCCAATAATAGACAAATTAAATCAGCTTTGGTTGTTGTCATAAAATCAACTAATATGCTTTTGATCATCTCCACACCCTGTCCATTAGGGATACAAGTAAAGAGGGAAACAACGTCCATTGTTGTTAATAGGATATTGTCGATATTTTCTAAATGTGTTGTATAATTGTATAGCTCTTTTAAAAATTGTCCCGTATCTTTTAGGACATAATTAAAATTGGCCAAAACACTTTTAAGGTCATGGTCTAAATAGATGGAAATAGGCTCAGTAAGCCAACCTGAACCTGCCACTATCGGCCTAAAAGGTGGTAACAGTGGATTTTTGTGTATTTTGGGTAACCCATTAATTCTGGGTATAACTGGATACTCCACATAAAAATAATTAAATAACTCAGTAGTCAACAATCCCAATGACTTACATTCATGCAACATACTATAAACACTATTAAATTTCATATTTATATTCTCAAGCGACATAGGTTCATATGCCTCAGTGTTTAACATGTCTAACATAGATTGTAAATAAAACACTCTGTCCATTACGACCACTGGCCCGCTTTTATCAGCTGGATGTATGATGATATCATTGTTGTTCTTAAGTTCATTGAGGGCCATCATTTCACTAGTGCTTAAATTATCTGTCATGTTGTAAAGGAGTTGTAAAAGCCATCATATAAATCATTCTCAACAGCTTTGAGAAAAACCTCCAAGTTTGGTTGCAAATGTGGATTGAGTAAGCTCTTACTCTTGAAATTATTAGCATTAGAATTTGAGGATTCATTAAACATAAGTTTCAATGCAGCATTCCTTGTAAATAGTCTAACCGCCAGTACAGCTTCACTTATGTCCATATTAGTGGATGATACAAAACTCATACCTTTGTCCAGAATGGTATATTCATCGTTCGTCAATACATCTTGGGAAATATTCCAAACTAGGGTCCTTGAGTCCATGCTCTCTTCATGGAATATCCCTGATGTTCTTTGGGCGGCTCTTTGCGTTTGGCTCCCCTCACAAAATCTTGTTCTATCGATCTCTTCCTTCCTGGTCTGATAGGTAAAGGGAAGGCAGGAAAATCCTGAACTTCAGTTCTATCATGTTGTATTTTGTCAAGTTGTATTTTCCGTCTGACGACCGTGCTAGTATGTGTTAGACCATCACCTTCACTAGGAGGTTGATTTAATGATACCTCCGCTGGTGTAAAATATACTGAAGTCACCAAGTTAGGTGATGTTATTCCATCCAACATTTTTTCACATTGCTTTGGCTCTTCCACTACTTCTGACTCACACAATTCCGTCTCTTCAGACCTAGAGCATTGTTGTTTGTCAAGAGCCTGAACCCTACCCACGTTAGTTGATTCAGCAACTTGTCTTTTCAGACATAAATGACTTTGTTCACCATTAATACTTGGCTTTCTTTTGTTAAGAGAAATATATTCACTATTAGTGGAAGTTTACGGCCACATAAACACATGATTCTTAGCAAAATCATCTTTGTCCCTCATTAATTTTTTCTTTTTCTGTAGCAACAAGTTATTTTCATAACACATGACCCTGTCTATAAGTTCATGCATAAATATTTCAGCTGAATCATTGCCACTCAACTCAGTTAGATTTGAGAAACTGTATCATTGAACAACAGCAAAAACTAACTGAGTTGAGTGGCAATGATTCATCTGAAATATTTATGCATGAACTTAATTTAATGTTAATCTAGCAACCCTCTATGTGTATAACAGCACTACTGACTTACAATCTGTACCCAGTTCTGGAGCTTGGTCCCCCATGTTGTTGGGCCGTCTCCAAATGTCCTGTCCTGAGAGGTATTCCCACCTACTGTCTGTGAAGCTGCAGCCCCCACACCTCCATAATGTTCTCCACACAGGCAAGGAAAAGGGGAGAGGTCCACATGAAGGATGTCATTATAGCACTGTGTTGCTATGGCATTGGCAAATGGAAAGACAACACAGCTGCTCTGGATGCAAGTAGCAAGTGGGCGACACTGATTGGTGCACAGGCCATCACCTGCTCATGAGCAGTACCTACAAAAGGTAAGCTGCTGTCTATGCAACACAGGTCTCAACCCATCTACACAAAGACAGACTGCGACTTCACAAACCTAACCATTCGCATTGTTGTGAAGAAACTCTTCAGCACTATAACAGGTATGTAAATCATGTAAGCTTGTAATGGAATGCAGAAGGGGGGATGCAATCATGTCAAATGGGACATTAAACACTAAGCTGCAACAAGACCTGCTGGACTCACATGCTTCTGTCCAGCACCTATGGCCATTTCCGCTTGCCCTGTCTGCATTGATGTGGAACATATCTCTGTCCCCTGAGTCACCCCAGCAAAGGTCAGCTCATGCATGACTACTACTGGAGTGTCTGTTGTCCAATACTGAGTGTGTCACTGCTAAGCCAGCTACCTGGGATGTTGTAATTATTCATAGGTCACCTGTGAATGCTACTCTGATACATATGCTTGTCTTACAAATGTAAAAGATGTGTATAGTGTATGTGCGTACTACAGAACAGGTGCAGATGTGTGTGTTGAACTGTATGTGATATACTGAGCTCATATCTGACAACTGTCCAGAGTATTGCAGACTGACCACATGTCTGCCTTATATTTGTAGTCAATGCCTCAGACAGTTGTGTATTGTCTGACACATCACTGGCAACCCATTAAAGACTGAAGTCATAACATATTAGCATACATTTGATTGTCAGATGTCATATCCTGCGAGTAGACATGTGAATGAGACACCGTCTTTGCTGGCAACTAAGTGTGTTTCAGTTAGATTCGTAAAGTGACACTATTTACTGGCCTTTGCCCACTACTGATGTGTGCCTTTGTGCAGATGTCTTGCTCTAACAGTTGGTAAGTGTTTTACCATGAAACCCATGTCAATGCAAGCGTACCATGTCCTGTAGGATGCTGACATTTGTGCAGTCACTGACACCTGCTTTGTAGCTGTGGTGAGCACACCAACCTTGCCAGGTCACTCATCCCATCATACCTTTAGACCCCAAATGGAGGCCTGCAAAGCCACAGGAGGTGGAGTGCTGAACATTAGCATACACATTCACACCTCCAGGCTGGCCAAACACTATGACACATGGGTGACATCCCGAGTGCAGTTAACAGCTGACAAAACACCTACTCAAATCATAGCTAGCTACAGGCCTCCAACCATGACTATGGACACCCACCACACCTATTGGGACCTGCAGGAATCTGTCAGGATTCAATCATCTACCCTGCTCCTGGGTGACTTCAAATACCCAACCATAGTGTGCATGACCTGTGCCACCTGAACATAAATGCACAGAGATTATTCCTCTGCTTTGTCAATGGCAATGCAGTGGCTCAGCCAGTCAACACTCCTATGACAGGGGGAAATATCCTGTACCTGGTCCTAACCAACATGAGTAACCACTGTAGCACTCCTACAGAGCCATCCTCCTTGGTAATATCTGACCACATAGCCATCACTCTTCAGGTCACCATCTCTCCTGCCCCACCCCCTTTACAGTGTCCAGCAGAATGAACTATTCACAAATGACTATAAATCCCGTAAGAGCAGATAGAAGTAGCTGTATAGCCAATGTCCCATTTGTTAGAACTAGCAGCAGTGTCCAGGCCCACACCACAATACTATGTGGGCACCTACATCGCTGTATAGACTCAACAATACCCGACAGGACAACATCATCTCCCTCTAGGTAGGGTAAACGCCTGTGGTGGACAACAGCAGTAATAATGGGTTGAAACAATTGCTGGATGGGTCAAGAAGGAACAAGTGCTTCATTGGAAGCAGTGTCATCTTGGTCTGCACAAGCAAATAAGGTCACAGGTGATGTACCCTAAGGCTGTCTTTGAGTGCAAATTGGACACATCCACCAAGGTCAATCACTAGGCTTTCCATATGTGTGTCTGCAATTCCAGAGGCAACACAAAAATCTGCTCTGTAGTTGTGGTCAATAACACCACATACACATATGGTATAGATATAGGCAAACAGCTGCAGACAGGTGAAGTGTTAACATCACCCCCTGTCCCCCCATTGGGACACGTGCATGTACAGCACCTGCCCC
The DNA here is from genome assembly GCF_019279795.1 of Protopterus annectens. Taxonomy (NCBI): domain Eukaryota; kingdom Metazoa; phylum Chordata; order Ceratodontiformes; family Protopteridae; genus Protopterus; species Protopterus annectens. The sequence continues at coordinate 1,707,574,743 of NC_056725.1, forward strand.
CCCCCCCATCATCAGGAAGCAAGTCCGTAATGCCCTCTCAAAGGCAACACACAGAGGTCTCCATAGGCCTGAAACCATCCCTGGCTGCATCCTATATGAACACTGGCATGGGCTCTCAGATCCATTCCGCAGTGTAGTCAACCACAGCCTGAGCAATGGTGTCATCCCATCTGCACAGAGGACAGCCACTGTCATCCCTATGCACAAAGGTGGAACAATCCACTGACCCAGCCAATATTATGCACATCAGCCCAACTAGCCTGCTCTGTAGGGACATGGAAGGTAAACTCATGGACATTATGAACAGGGAGATCGGCAACATTGAAATGCCTGAGCCCACACACCATTGTATTGTCAAAGGGAGATCAGGCCTGTTAAACCTGGTTGACCTCTCTGAAGTGGTCAACAAACACAGGGACAAGGGGAAGATGGTGAACAATGCCTATCTTCACCTAGCCCAATCCTCTCACACTAATCCCCAGGCAGTGAGGATACATACGTCTACACAGCTAGGCACCAACCTGTAGGTTACCAGATGGGTAGCTAACTGGCCCAATGATAGTACCCACTCAGTCAAAGTAGTGGACCCCACCTCTAGTAGTAGATTTTTTCACAACTGTGTACCCCAAAGATCAGTCTGGGAGGGGCTCTACTGTTTGAGATATACGTATATGAGGTACAGGACAAAAGCAGTGATCTGTGGCTGACCAGGTGTACGTATGCTTGCAAGCTGGCCACTGTCTTACATTCCCCTGCTGATGTGAGAATCCCCCAAGAGGCAATCACCCAATTACTGACTGGTGCAAGAAGCATTTCTCCAAACTGAATGCCAGGAGAGGCATCATTTCCCCTGCTGTGGCAGATGTCATCCACACTAAGTATGACAATAATAATGTACTGAGCATGCAATCAGGTGTGAGGTGACATGTGCACCGAGGTTGGTAGCAACCTGACAGTTTCCTACCATGTGGGCACCACTGTACGGAAGGCCGTCTACATGGCTAACATCACAAATATGGGTATATCATCCAGGAACCGGGAGGTCACAACATCCCTCTACTCCACCCTCAACAGTCTCACTACCAAGTACAGTGGTTCCTTTAGCATGTACTGTGCCAAGCAAATGCAACAGTTGCAAATACCAGAGAGGTTCCTGACCAGGCAATTCAATGGTCTGCAACACCTACCCTATACAGGTAGGCTAAAAGCCCTGCCCAGTCTCATACAGACTGATCATAGGTGACCTGTGTCTGGCATACAAGGCCATGTTCAAACCAGCCTTGATGGCGTTTCTGCATCTCTGCAATACACATTGCACTCACGCATCATGCACTCATGGTCCTCACCTGGTCTGTGACATGTACAGTACTTGATGGGATAGTGTGATCTCCCACAATACACTGTCTGTAAAATACACTCCCTCCCCATGTCTAGCAGAGTAAGTGCATCACCCTCTGAAAGAGGAAGCTGGACAACTGCATGTGAAATGGATGAGATACCTGTGGAATCCTGCATGTGTCCCAGATGGACAGGGGAAACAGGTGCCAGGATGGAAGGGGCATGGGTGAAAGTCTGGGCTAGGCTTTTGAGGGCATCAGGGCCAATAACCTGGTATCATCTTAGGAGGCTATGCACCTAGTACTTTACATGTGTCCTGCATGTATTGCAGGCTGTCCTGCACTGTTGTGTGAAATGAATCCCCGTGAGTCTGAATTTTTAATTCCACCAAGTCTTTTGGGTTTCCAGTACCATGATGGGAATGGACCCCATTCTTAAGTCAAAGTACGATTAAAGTTCATGAAATTAGTATTGTTTCACTCTTTCATGTCAGCCAAAAGTGCTCTTTGCAGCACCCACAATGTGCCCAGTAATAACTACTTCTGCAATTCGTAAGGGGTTACATGGATTGGTAACATATCTAAATACGATTGTAAATTCTGTTTTATAAGACCCATTGCTCCTACTACTATTGGAACTGTCTGAGTATCTTCCTTCCACTGGAGGAAGCAGTGGCCCATTTCAACAACACATTCCTCCAAATTCTTGAGCATCACACCCCCTCATGCTTAATTAGAACAGGATCCAAAGCTGCCCCTTGGCTTTCTAAAAAAACCAAGCAAACAATGCTATTAAGGAATAAACTATGGACAAAATGGAGAACTACTAAAAACCCAACTGACCATCAAAACTTCAAACACCTTAGAAATACCACAAAAAAACTTACCCATCTTGATAAAAAGAATTATTACCTTCAATATCAAGAAAATCAAAATCATAACCCCAAAAAATTCTGGTCAGGAATCAATAAACTGCTCCATCCAGGAAATACCAAAACACCTACTCCAGCTAACTTAGCACAGACCCTACCCAACTTAATAGCCAATACATTCAACAACTTCTTCACTGAAACAGTCACTTCTCTTGCAAAGAACATGACTCCCCACACTTCCCTTAAAAACACCTCCCCTCAAAATAACACCCCCACTCTAACATTCAGTACAGTCTCCACAACCTATATACAAAAGTTACTCTCAAAACTTAAACCATGCACTCCTTCAGCTGACCAACTACCAGCTGAATATCTGCAGCTAGCATCAGCAGAACTAGCATACCCAGTCTCCATTTTAATTAACAGAACAAAAACCAAATCTACTATCCCTTCCCTCTGGAAAGTCTCCCATATCATTCCTCTGCATAAAGGAGGAAACTCTAATGAACTTTCTAATTTCTGTCCTATAGCCTTATTATCACCACTATCTAAAATCATGGAGAGTTGTATACACCAACAACTTTTACATCATCTTTTACATAATAGCCTACTTTCAGACTCCCAACATGGCTTTAGACCTTTCCGTAGCACTTCCACTGCTCTTCTCTCCTTCACAGACACTATCAACAAAAATCGCAATAACAACCTATACTCTTCTGCTTTGTTTGTTGATCTCTCTAAAGCCTTTGATATGGTCAACCATCAACTTTTGCTAGACACTTTGAAATCTCTCTCACTTGAACCTTCGGCATTGCACTGGTTTGACTCTTATCTGAAAGATAGACAACAAGCAGTCCTTTGGGACAGCCATCTCTCCTCTCAGCTCCTGTTCACTATTGGTGTCCCACAAGGATCCATCTTAGGACCCCTTCTCTTCTCCATATTTATAAACAACCTGTCTTTTTCACTCTCAACACCCTCATGTATTCAATATGCACACGATTCAACTCTCATCTGTTCTGCTGTATCTCCAGCTGAACTTCATTCTTCCACCCAAAAAGTCTTTACAGCAGCAGAAAAATGGTTCCAAGATATCTGTCTCCTCCTTAATCCCAAAAAAACTAAATTATTACTTTTCTCTCCAACCCTTAAATCTGCCCCTCTTTCCTTTTCTATTGTGTCTGACAATGGCACTATCATTACACCTGATAGTTCCACTAAACTACTAGGTGTTACAATAGATAATCAACTAAACTTTGATTATCACATTGACCTAACTATCAAAACTGTTAATAAAAAGATAGGTGCCCTCTATAGACTTAAGCCCTTTCTAACAGCAACCACCAGGGTGTCTTTAGCCCAAACTCATCTTATCTCTACATTATTATATGCCTCCCCATCTTTTATAAACCTTTCAAAATCTAACCTTCAGAAACTTGCCACAGCCTACCACAGCATTGCCAGGTTTGCCACAGGTTCCCTATTTCTCACACATCATTGTGTTAATCTCAAAAAGCTTGACTGGCTTGAACTTCACAATCTCATTCTCCTACATCAATTAGTTATTACCTATAAAATTCTCCATTACCCTTCTAATACACCCATACTAAATAACCTTGTTGTCCCTTACAGGAATCTTACTTCCCTTCGCTCAGCTAACAAATTACTAGTGGCCACCCTCAAAACACACAATAAAGCTGGGGTCTCATTGTTTACAAATACCATTGGCTCATACTGGAATAAACTTCCCATAGAACTGAGCACTCTAGGCTCATCACAACTTTTCAAAAAACAACTAAGAAACTATTTTAAAACTCACTGGCTATGCCCTTGCTCGAATCCTGACTGACCTCAACTTCCATCTCTCTTTTCAGCTCTTTCCAATACTCTTCCACATGTTCCTGTCACTACCATTACCCCTCCTCTGTAGTTCACCTACCATCCACTTGGATATTACTTTTCCCATAAACTTACTTCTCTTTATATTACTGCAACCTATCATCTCACCTTGTATCTAAATCACCCAGCTGATGAAATCTGTTTCTTAAAACTAGTGCCCTGACACAAAATGTTTATCAAAATTGTTAATACTGTAAATAGTTGAATAGTGTCTTGTGTGAGTTACTGCTTTATTTCTTCTTTAATTACTCTCGCAAAGATTTTGAAATAGAAATCCTCACTCTATGTTTAGTTTTGATATATTACTTTTGCACTGTTACTATGCTACTTGGGAATACTTCTTTACATGCTTATAATTTCTATCTTATTGTGCTATTTGTGTTTATTTTTATCATTATTATTTACTAGTATATAGTGGAGCTTTTCTCCTGGGGCCTCTGCTGAAAATGGACATGTATCCAGCCAGACTAGCCCGGTCAACAAATGTAAAATAAATAAATAAAAAATAAAATAAATAAAATCTTTCTTTCACATGGCTCTTGTTTCTGCCTATAGATCCTGGTATTTTATGACTTTGTGTCTCTCTGTACGCAAGCACGGTAGTCATTGGGGGTGGTGATTTCAAAGATCAATGCTACTTTTGTCTTCTTTTCTTGGACCACTATACCTGGTTTTCTAGCATCTATCTTTTGAACTGTTGGTAATGGGTGATCCCATGTAATATAAACTTTATCATTTTCTATGATGCTTTGTGGCTCATTTTTCTAGTGTTTTTCAGCCACTTCAATACCATAATGTTTGCACAATCCCCAGTGCAACAGTCTCGCCACATTATTATGCCTTTCAGTATACAGTCCTTCTCTCATTAGTGTGTCGCAACCAGCAACAAGGTATGTGACTGTTTCCAGTTCAGTTTTACAAAAACTACATTTGTCTGTTTCTCCAACATGTTCAATGGACTTTGTAAACCAGTTTCTACATAGCCCACTGTCTTGGGCTGCCAATATTAACCTTTCATTTCTTGGTTTGAATTTGCCTCTCCTTAACCATTCCTGTGTTCTTTCTTGATCAGTATGAGGCTCTCTTGGCAGTTTTATATACTTGTAGCTATATTTATGTTTTTTCAACTATCATCATTGAACTGTATATGTACTGCAGTGATAGTGTATAGTCCTGTCCCCTCACCAGTTATCACATATCGTTACACCTTGTCAGTGTGTGTGGTCTGTATAGCAATAAGTCAGCTCTTACAGTATGTGCATATGCACTTGGTGACACTGTATAGCTCACTCCAATAGCCTTGATCTTGCCCACAATTACCATTCTGCTACTAGGCCCATCACACAGTAGGATTTGTCACCCTTTGTTGTGGGCCAGACAGTATCAGTGATAGAGATAGATTGCAGCAGGAAGAACTACCGTAAGGTCTGCCCTGAAGGACCCATAGGTGTCACAGCTGTGCCAGACTGTCCCAGGTGTGTGTGTGTGTACCAGCCAACCTTATAGTGCAGGTATTAATTTACATATGTTGTCATCCCCTCACAGGTGGCAATAGGGGCTGTGGTCCCACCCCCATGGAACCTGACGTCAGTGTCAATGCGGACGCTGACAATGATGATAGTCATAGTGAAGCACAGGTGGTGTCATGGGCTGAATCTGTGTCATTGGTTGGCATCCAATTGTTGTCCACAACATCCCCGCACACAGTCATAATGCTGGTCACGTCAGGGACATGGATCCACCAGACAGCAGTCACAACTGGGGAGTAGTACTTCCTCTGGCCTTGGGCCTGGTGGTGCCTGTGAGACCCCTGGCAGGACCAGTTCATGTGTTTGTGGCTGGAGACTGTGAACTGTACACCCTGCCATGTATGGTCCACAGCTGTCCAACATTCCCCTGTGTAGAGCAGCCACATGGCATGACTGTGTGCATACAAACACACACACACATATCACCATCACAGCCAGGTCACCTCCAGACGCATACTCACCAACTCTGCATGGTCCATTCATAGAACCCCCATCCAAACACACACACATCTCAACCATATGTCCCAGCCTAGGCCTCTGGCAAAGCCACACAACACCCTGTGCATATGATGATAACTGTGCCACATCCCTGTCATCCATACCACTGATGCAGGAACATGCTACCATGGTTCTGATGCACAGGGTGAATTAAGTACAGTTTAGCTATGTAATGCTGTGTAAGGTGCTGTCAGCTGTCATTTGTAATGGGTACACTTCAGACTCTGTGTAGATTTTCAGCCTTGATGCATTATAGGTGTTAGTAACACTGACTGACTGTAGTCCGACATGCTGTAGTCTGTGTTCTAGGTGCCTGTGTTTCAGCAGGATGTAGCCCTGCAGACATTGCCAACGAGGGGTTTGGCAGAGTGCTAACACATCGATCATGTCATAGCTGAGGTACAGCTGTATATATACACATTTACTAGGTCTGTGTAACAGTTATTGCATGTGCCACAGGGCTTATAGGGCTGAGGGGTGTATACAGGTAAGTCTATGGTGGTTGACATCAGCAGCTGTTGTAAAGTGGACAATGGTAAGGGAAGTGGGTGGAACACACCTCAGATTGGTAAAAACCACACCCCCAGAGGATATTGTGTTGACCAAACACACAGAGAATACTGTTCCCACACACACAGTCACACAGACACATACACACACACACACACACACACACACACACACACACACACACACACACGATCACTGTTGCCAGTGTTGGGTCTGGAACCCCTACCCATCAAGTTAGTGATAGTATAGTGTTATGCGGTTATCACAGGTGGCACGGAACTAATAGTGTGATGAGTGTTCCAAGGTACCTGTCAAGTGAATAACATCACATGCCCTTGTGAGATATGGCAATGGGGGAGCACTGGGTGGGAAAGGACTCATAATACTGTCACCTATGAGTCTACACACTCACAAACACTGCTATACACACCAATGCATGTACACACACACACACACACACACACACACACACACACACACACACACACACACACACACACACACACACACACACACACACACACTTGCCAGTACTGACATTAGCAACCCTGCCTATCATGTTATTCATTCCATACTGTTACATAGCTGTTGCACATGGCATGGGGCTTATAGGGCTGAAGAGTGTCTACAGATATGTCTACAGTAGATGTAAACAGCAGGCTTCATAAAGTGGACCTTGCGATGTGTACTGGGAGTACCATGGCCTAAAAATTGTAAACCATGGCAACCCAAAGGATATAGTTCACACTGAAACACACACACAGAGGATACTGTTCTCACACACACACACACACACACACACACACACACACACACACACACACACACACACACACACACACACACACTTGCCAAGACTGAGATCAGAACCCTTACCTATCTAGTTATTGCTGCTACAGTGATATGCATTTATCACATGTACCACGAAGCTTACAGGGTGAAGAGTGTCCCAAGGTAATTCTAAGGTGAACAACATCACCAGGCCTTGTAAAGTATGGCAATGGGAGATGTACTGGGTGAGAATGGACTTGAAATACCTTAACATACAGTTATGCACGCAAACACAAATACACTCATACATTTGCCTGGACTGAGATTAGCAGCCCTGCCTATCTTGTTAGTCAGTCCATACTGTTACATATTTCCTGCACATGGCACGGGGCTTATTAGGCTGAAGAGTGTCAACAGATACCTCTACAGTTGATGAAGAAAGCAGGCCTTGTAAAGTAGACCTTGGGACGTGTACTGGGAGTACCATGGCCTAAAAATGTAAAATGCACCCCCCAATGGATGTAGTTCTCACTCAAACACATACACAGGATAGAGTTCTCGACAAACACACACACACACACACACACGCACGCACACACTTGTCAGAACTGAGATTAGAACCCCTACTTATTGCTACTACAGTGTTATACATTTATTGCATGCACCACAGAGCCTAAAGGGTGCAGAGTGTCCCACAGTTCTTCTAAGGTGAACAACATCACCAGCCTTGTAAAGTATGGCAATGGGCAGTGTACTGTGAGTGTGAGGCCTCAAAATGCTGTGTCCTACTAATATACACACTTACAAACACTTACACACACATTCTCACATTTGCCAGGACACAGATGAGAAGCCCTATCTATTTAGTTAATGGTGTTATAGTGTTATGCAGGTACTGCACACACCATGGGGCTTGTAAGGTAAAGAGTGCCCCAAGGTACCTGTAAAGGGAATAACATCACCAGCCCTTGTAATGTATGGCAGTATGAGGTGTACTGGATGAGAAGGGCCTCAGACTACTTTCACCTACATGTTTACACACTCACAAACACTTTTATACATACTAATGCACACACACACACACACACACACACACACACACACACACACACACACACACGTATGCCAGTACCGAGATCCATGGGTTCATAGGTTCATAGGTTTGTATTAGGTGAATGGCCATGGAATCTTTACAAGCCTAGCCCATAAGATTACCCTGGCATTGTGCCATCTGACGTTACTCCCCAGTGTGTCTATCGAGTATAGCCACTGGAGTGATTCCCCAGGGTGAGGTGTCTATTCCCCATCCACTTACCCAGATTTCTCTTGCAGAGGGCAGGTGAGGTGCACTGCTTGACATGTATGTGAAGTGTATTCCGGAGTGTGGCCAGTCTCTGGGTTATGAGCCTGTCCCTCCAGCATGTTCTATTGATTGTGGAAATGGGGTTGAGGTATCTGGGACATGTGGTGTGGATGGATTGGCTTTCTTTAGATGCAGAATGCCTAACAGAGCTAAGTCAGACATGGCTTTGTAAGTCAAACAGAGATCACCTCTACACAGCCAATATGAGACAGAGAATAGTTAGAGTTATTGGAGTCTGTCTATATAGGACAAGTGTTTAAGGCCTAGGATCCTCTTTGTGAGGTACTTTTGCAACCTCCCCAGTTGTTTCAGGTGTCTAGTGAGGTACATGCCAAAATGGGCCATTGTACTCAATGACTGGCCTAATGAGGGAAGAGTAGAGGAAGACAATGACCTCTTTCTTCCTGGATGCAACACCCTTAGTAATGAGATGTGCTACACAGAAGGACTTTCTGACCACAGTGGCACTGTAGTGGTGAACAGACAGGTTGCTGTCAACCTGTGTTCCCAGTTCCCTTATAACAACTTCTGTGTTTAGTGGACTACCATCGATGTGGTGATTCATGGGAACTAAGTTGTTCCCAAAGGGGATGGTCAACACATTATCTGACATTCAGCTTAAGCCCAGGTTTCTGACAACAGTCGTAGGTCTCAGTGAGGTCTTTGTGCAGGATGTCAACATCACTTGGGGAGGTAATAATAGCATCCACCTTGCAGTCATCTGCAAACATTGTCAGCTAGAGTCCCTTTGTGTTGGGCTGGACTTTAGAGGTGTAGATACTGAACATGAGGGGATACAGGACCAAACCCTGTGGTACTCCACTCGTGACTGGTCGGCAGTCTGACATGGAGTCCACTGCTTTCATACTGTGGGTTTTATCTGTGAGCCTGTTTGCAACCCACCTAGTGATACAGAAGTTGATGCCCAGCTGAGTGTGTTTGTCTATGATTCTTGAGTGGGGAATGGTATCAAAGGATTAGAAGCCCCACTTATCTTCTTATTTATTCCATACTGTTGCATAGTTATTTCCTGTGGCACAGAGCTTATAGGGCTGCAGAGTGCCTACAGTGGATGACAACAGTGGGCCTTGTAAAGTGGAGATTGTGACATGTACTGGGTGGACCAAAACAAAAAACTGCAAAACCCTCCCCAATGGATATGGTTCCAAACCAAACACACACATACACACTTGCCAGGACTGAGATTAGAACCCCTACCTATCTAGTTATTGCTACTAGAGTGTTATGCATTTATAACACGTGCCATGGAGCTTATAGGGTGAAGGGTGTCCCAAGGTACTTCTAAGCTGATGAACATCGCCAGCCCTTGTAAAGTATCACAATGGGAGATGTACTTGGTGAGAAAGACCACAAAATACTTTAAATGACCGATATACACACAAACACAAATACACTCATGCACTTTTACATTTGCCAGTACTAAGATTAGAACCCCTACCTAGCTAGTTATTTATACTATAGTGTTACACAGTTATTGCATGTGCCACAGAGCTTCTAGGACTGAGGGCTGCCCAAAGCTACTTCTAAGGTGACTGACATCAGCAGGACTGCTAAAGTAGGGCAATAGGAAGTGTACAGGGTGGGTAAGGCATCATAATACTTAGAGCCCCACACACACACACACTCACACGTAGGTAATGTGATATTATAATCCCCACCTCAGTACCATCAGACAGTGATTATCATCTTTATATTGGCACGTGTCAGTGGTTACAACTGGTATGCAACTGTCTGCAGCAGGACATCACTCTCTGCCATTCAGGGTATCCCTGTATATGACTCCCTCCTTGTGTGCCTCACTCTATTACTGTCTGTCTGTCTCTTCCCCATGTCTATGTGTGTGTATGCTTGACATATTATAATATGTTGCCCATATATATATGTGTGTGTATGACATGGAACAGATGCAGATATACCACATATGGGCCACCTACAGCTGGCTATGGGTAATCCTCTCTGATGGGTGTGTGTGTGTGGAGACAGTTATGTGTACATAGCTGTGTGTGTATGCAAAGACATCTGCATGATACAGATCTATATAGTCTGTTGTGGTTTCAGATGTGGGCTCTATTTCTCTAAGTGTAGGAGCATGCCCAGTATGACCTTCTGTAGTAAGTGCGGGAATCCATTCCAGGAATAGTTGTAATTACAGTCTGGGGTATTGTGTGCTACAGCCATACCTTGCAACCTGTTTGTGCATGATATCTGGAGATAGGCTGCCAATATGGGGAAACAATGGCCCAAACATAGGGTGATACTGTAACTATAGCTCTTATTAATGTATGAGTTGCTTGAGTTACAGGGTTTGTTTTAGCAGACATTTTCTGACTTATGTAATGTTTGACACAGTAATGTATTGTGTCATTACCTACTAACAGACATCATTGGATCATCATAGTTATTTACCAGAAAAATATGAGCTGGATGATGCACAGACCAGTATTATACGACAAAGGCTAGACCTTTTTGCACAATCCGGCCAGTTGGGAGGTGTGACTGATGAAGCTGTGTAAAAGGTCCAGCACCTTTGTGATATGCTGGCTGGGGATCTCCTGCTAGTGTGGTATTCTTCTTACCTAAAAGGTCATATCCTGATGTCCATACCTCTCAACTGTACAGATTCTCTCAGATTATCCAGATTCATGCCTCACATATCTGGTCAGTTTCCCTTCACGTTGTGGTTTTCTAGCAAGTTTGTTGCAAATCACTGAGGGTTGCAGCCAGGGAATAATGACAGATATTAGAGTTTCATACTTCACACCCTTCATGACATCCATGCTACTACACACCCCCTCTGTTATTCTATCACCTTTCTAACATTATGAGAGCATTATTTCAAAAGTGTCCCTATAGTTGGACATTTAGTCCACCATTATGTATGGCTTTGTCCAGATTTCTTGCTCTACGGGGTTGAGAGGTATGCTACTAGCATTTAGCAGCATGGCCTTTCATTTGCATTTTGTTGACTGTGTTATGTTGGTAGTATGGACCCCATGACATTCCCTACAATGGCACTATGGGTGAGGCATGGGCCTTTGCCAGAAGCCTGTAGGCCATGTGAGACTGCTGCAGGCCATCTGTAGCAAGGCAGTGCATTTTGTCAGTCATATATTCCCAAGCTGCCAGGCAGTGGATCCCCCTGGGGTGACAATGGTGAGTCGGGTGTTACTGACATTCATTTTCTGTTCGTATTGATCCATTACTCTGGGTGACAGAAGGATGCTGCTTACAGCTAGGGACATACCTGAATGGGACACATATTCAGCATGCTGCATCATGTCTGTCTTTCCTTGCGGTACTTCTGACATCATTCACACAGCCATGGACCAGGCTAGTGTGATACCTGTACCTGTTGTGGGATGACGTGCATGCATATGGGATATGGCAGATTATGGCACCTGCTAAACAAGTAATCTTGACTTTCTCCTTATCCTACCTGGTGTGTGGCAGATCTGTGTGTCTCACAGTGGAGTCTTCTATGAGTAATATGTTGTGTGTATGGTAAGGCCTCAGTGTTTGCAGCACCCTGGTGTGTGGCGTATGCGTGGTCTTTTGTGTGTAGGTTTCGGAAGTTCTCATGTGTTTTTGCCTCTGAGGTGTCCTTTACTTGGGGTTTGATTTGTTGAGGACCTACACTTATGTGGGTGTGTGTTGTGTATTTGCAGGTGATGGTTACTGACTCCATACACTGCAGGACACCTACGTTACTGCAAAATGTGCTCTGGAGTGCACATTCTCCACTTGTCTAGGCAGTAGTTCCCCTCCCTCTTCTGTGTGTCTCTTTATCCTTCTGTAGTCCGGTCGCAGGCTTTTCCCACTGTGGTTACTGTTATGTATTTGTAATTCTGGTGTGAGCATGGTAAATGCCATAACATCACATACAAGGTTGTGGACTACACACCTCTGAGCATACCTATTTAGCTGGTTGTCCATCATTGCACCACTACATCTGCTGGGGTCCTCAGACAGTTTGTGTTATTATGTTATTATGTGGCTACATGTTGGCCTAGCTGTCAAACTGTCAGTGACTCTGACATCTGGACAGGCCCACATATGACAGTCAGACGAAGGCCCACACATGGGGACAGGGTGTTGAAACTGTTCTGCCATACATAGATAGTTGGGGGACCAGTTTATTACTTGCTTGCTTTCAGTTATGGGTGTGACATCTGCTTCTCCACTGTCTGTCATTGATGTTTTCACATGACCTTTTCTTGTTTTGCAAATACTTTGCAGGCAAATGCAATGTTAGGACAAGCAGAACAGATATACAAGGCATACATGTTTTCCTTCTGTGAAAACATGCCATTCCAGTGGTATGGCTGTTAGCCAGTGACATGTTGTCAGTGCTGACACAGTAAGATGGCAGCCTTTTATGACCTGCCAATACACTGACTTTCATGTACCTGCTGTGCTACTAGGCACCATACCTGTCTACATATGAGAGTCAGACATCTGGACAAAGCCATAAGTAATTAGGTGACAAAGGTCTAAATATAGGGACCATTTTAACTACTGGCCTTACAAACCTACAAGGGTGATAAAATAACAGATTTTGCATTAGCATGAGTTTTCCATGGGATATGAAATCTGAGACACTACAATCCCTCATTATCTTCTGACTTCAGACTTTCATGGTTTGCCAGTGATTTGCCATACAACCAGTATTTCATGATAAAGACACCACAAATATGATGCAAACCTCTGTACATTCTGCAAAAGGTCTGTACAGTTGGGAGGTATGGTAGGCACTGTGTAGGTTACTCCAACCTGTGTACTGTTCGTATGTGTGGCCCCCTGTCCATGACCTGTCCAGCTTACTGGCAGTAATGGATATTAACATCTGGACAGTGTGTACAACTCCCACCAGATGTGTGTCTGACATACAAAATAATTGGCACTGTGATTCTTGGAACATGGCCCTGTCTACCACAGTACTGTACCAAGGCCACTAAGACACAATAGCTGTTAAAAGTTGCTGGCTACATCCTGACAGTATTCTCCACACATATGCGTAGCTCATAGACCCCTGCATATTGTAGACATGCAGCAAGTTATCCTGTTGACTGTGATAGACCTGGCAATGTGTGCTCTGCTGCTATTACCCTACAAACTTACATGTTACTGCATTTCTATGTGAATATGAGTGTGTGTGGGGGGGGGCACACCTGTCAACAGTACACATTTTCACATACTGTGCTGATATGGGCTTTACATTTTGGTTCCATGTAGCATAGCATTGTGCCCTGTCTTGGAGAATAGAGTCATATCACTAGAGACCACAGGTTAGATTGTAATGGCATGCAATTGATTTTCAGACTTCTTTCCCTTCAGAGCATTACTGCAACTGCAAGGCCTGTTGTGATATCACTGTGTAAGTCTGTAGGGGGGTACTCCATCATTGATGCCATTCATGGGCCTTTGCCAGACATTCCTTTATGTTTTTTTACAGCTGACTTGCTGGGTGAGTCTGAGGGGTGAGTATGGGATCCCCACATTGACATCCATGCATGTGACCTATGACCCCCCCTTAGTTGGCCCCCCACATATACTGCAGTGGGATTTGTCACCTTGGATAATACTGCATAGTGTGGGGAAGCCAGTATTGGGCAGACATTTCCTGGTGTCCCACACAGCTGTCAGTTGTCTGCTGCTACCCCAGTAGGCCACCCCATTCCCTTGCATGCATGCAGCAATACCATAGGTATGCTACCAGAACATACTACTCCATTCATTTAATGTTTAGAAGACTGACATACCTTGTGCCTGCATCAGTTGTGGGGACGATGGGTGAAGGCTGACTGTCAGATCCATGCAATACACTGCTTATACAGGGTAAACTACAGGTAGTGTGATGTGTGTGACATCCATTTTACTGTATGTGTGTGTGTGTGTGAGTCAGAGAGAGGTGTCAGTCCCTGGGTCCTTACAGTGACTGTGTGTGCTATGGGTTGCCTCTTAGCCAAGGCCTGGGCATACTGGGTATACCTCCGTCTCCCTACAGGAGCAGGCTCAGAGACTTCCTCCTCTGAGTCCCTCTGTGCCTGTGGTGACCTTGACAATGGTGGGGGGCTGTGTGGCCCTTCCCCATGCTGTTCCTACTGCAGCTGTTTCCCCAGGATCATATTGTGTAGCATGGCACATATTATGAACATGTGTGCACATGTGGCTGGAGAGTACTGCAAGGCTCCACCAGATATGTCAAGACAGTGGAAGCATGACTTGACCCTCCCAAACACATGCTCTATAATGATCCTGGTTTGTGCATCTGCCTCATTATGGCGTTCTTGATTGGGTGTGTGTGCATTTCTGATGGGTGTCATCATCCATGCCTGCTACAGCTGTGATGAATGCCAGATGTGGGCGTCATGATAGCTTCCATGGCTGCCAGCACATACATTCATGATAATGCCCTGGGCATTGCACACGACCTGGCAGTTGATGGAGGGGAAAGCCCTTGCGATTTATGTAGACCCTACCCTGTTCACCAGGTGGTGCCTTGATGTGGATGTGCGTGCAGTCAATTGCACCCAGTACCTCTGGGTATTCTGCTACATGGTGGAAGAGAGGCATGTTGCTGGTCCTCTCCTCACGGGTGTTGGGGAAGTAAATGTGCTCACACCGGCATGTGGTAGCATGGCATCCAGGAACTGGTGGAGTATCCTGGATCTAGATGCCTGTGAGACCCCCATCATGTCCCTAATAGGTCTTTGGAAAGTACCTGTAGCTAGTATTCTTAGGGCTGCACATACCTTGCTATCCACTGCGATGGGATCCCCTCTGTTGGCTCTGGGTCTGAGTTGAGGCTGGCACACCTCGATAATTTGCTGAAGTATGTCTCTGTCCACCCTGTAGTGCTCTACAGATCATGTAGCCCCTGGTAGGTTAGCCTGGGTCTGAACACTCTTCTCCTCCTCAGTCTGGGGCGGTTGTCAGCATTATCCTCCCCACTGCCCTCAGTCTCTAGCATATACTGATAGATCAAAGCAATGACAGCCACTAACATTTTTTTTTTCAATTAGAAGCACTGCTGAACTGCCAAAGGTAACCAAATGAAACAAGAGAAATGTGAAAAGCAATCCTCGGTGCACACCCATGGCTTTAGTTGCACTCCTCTGAAGAACTGTTTTAAAAACTATTAAAAAACAACTTTTAATGGAAACAATAATAGTAAAAACAGCCACAGTCAAACTTTATCTTGGAGAGCTATAACAACAGATAAGCGTTTTCAGCAATGAGCCTTCATCAGATCATGATATCTTCCTGCTCTCCTCCTAGAGTAAAAGTGAGAACTAGCCAATGAGGGCTAGGATAGGAAACACACCTACCCATTATCCAATAAGGACATTAACCAATGGCTGGTTTCCTAAGGACCAGCCTCCTAGCTTGCACCAATGGATACTCTCCTATTCTTAAGGATCGGCTTAAGTGGTACTATGCTTTTCAGCCCAGGTGGCCGATCAGCCCTCACGTTTACAATCTAGCTAGTTTCATAAAGCTCAGTATGGTTGGTAATACCTCCTTCCCTAACAGTATAGGGTACATATTGAACCACTTTAAAAATAAATCTATGTGTAGGTTGAGATCTAAGTTTTGAATATCCCTAAGATGACGAAGTATTCTATCTTTCAAGTGCTGATCAGTCTTGCCAATGTAAAAAGCTTCACAATGGCAGCTCATTGCAAGATAGACTGTCGACTATTACCGTCTGCATATACTTTAAATACATAGTTTTTCATTGATTTAGGATGTGTAAAAGTGTTGCTACTATCAATGAGCGGGCAAGCTTTGCATCTTGTACATCTGAAAGTCCCTTTCCTGTCTGAGATCTTGTTGGAGCTAAGTATTACAGGGCAATCTTTTAATATTTTTCTTGTTTTTTAAAAGTAAACCTCAGATGCTCACCTACTATTATTAGCAAAGATAAAGATGTTGTACATGAACATTTTAAATGACCAGGTACATTTGTACCTGTTAAATCCCCCACAGTGGAACTCTTCCTATGGCTGAAGTTGAAAAGATAAGTGAGAAACCTAGCAAAAGGAGACACTTCCACAATGTTACTTTTGATGAAAAACAAGCACTTTTTCAACTTAAGGGGTGTGAAGATCTTGTCATCAAACTGGCTGATAAGGGAGGAGCTATTGTGGTGATGGATTCTCTGTGGTACGAGAACAGAATGCTGAATATGCTGGAGGATGTTAACACCTATAAAAAGATCAATAAAAGAGAAATAGATACAATGGTCATGGGTTGGGAGGGTGGCCTAATGGTTAAGGTGTTTGCCTTACAAACACAAAGTGCAGGGTTTGAGTCTCACAAGGGATAACTGGCTAGTCTTAAAATGGCTCGCAAGGGCAGTTAGCTTAGTACTACTATATGAACCTATGAACCTTTCAGAGTAATTTTCTTGACTTACTTATGGAAAGAAGCATCTCTAAAGAATTCTTTGACTTCTTTGAAGTGACACAACCAACTATTCCAAGCATTAGTGGTCTACCCAAGGTTCATAAAGACCCTAGTAATCCACCCTGACATGGAGTGTGGCAATGGGCACACCCTGTGCTAATAGCTATTCCAATCTGGTACTTGCCTTCTGGGAAGAAAACAATGTCCTTACAGATGATAACCCTTGGAGTCCACAGCTATTGCACTATGCCCATTTTGAGGATGATATTTTTATCTTGTGGCAAGATGATGATGAACAGTTGGCACTGTTTACGGTGTTCTTAAACTCAAATATCACTTTTTTTTAATTTAAGGTTAAATCCTCCAGAGAAGTGATTGATTTTCTAGATGTTGGCTTACCTTTGCATCAAGATCTGGGACTTAATACCAACTTGTATAGGAAAAGAACATGGAAGAACCATTATCTGCATCCTAACAGTATGCATCTGAATCACATATTTAAGAATATCATGGAGAATCAGGTACTTCGGCTTTCTAGACTTTGTACTGATGATGCTCATTTCAATCAAGAGTGTCTTCAGCTTGAGAAGAATGTACAAGCCAGAGGCTATAAAGTGCAAGATCTAAGAATTAAACCTGACCGTAATGAAATAAGGGAAGGAGAACGTAAACCGTTCTACAAATAAAGGAACCCTTCAGCAAATATGTCGACAGCACAAAAGAGAGGAACAACCCTTTGAATTGTGCACTTACATACAGCACAAATAACAAAGAGATTTGTGATATTATCCGGAGGTTTTGCCCGATACTTAAGGAAGATGATAAAATAAAGCACATAGTAGGTGAGCATCCCAGGTTCACTTTTAAAAACAAGAAAATATTAAAAGATTGCTCTGTAATAAAGATGGATTTAGCTCCAACAAGATCTCAGACAGGAAAGGGACTTTCAAATGTAAAAGATGCAAAGCTTGCCCGCTCATTGATAGTAGCAACACTTTTACACATCCTAAATCGAAGAAAAACTATGTATTTAAAGTATATGCAGACTGTAATAGTCAGCACTTAGTCTATCTTGCAACGTGCTGTCATTGTGAAGCTTTTTACATTGGCAAGACTGATCAGTGCTTGAAAGATAGAATACTTTGTTATCTTGGGGATATTCACAACTTAGATCTTAAGAATGCACTTAGCATGCATATTTCTACACAACCTACACACAGATTTATTTTTAAAGTGGTTCAGTGTGTACCCTATACTGTTAGGGAAGGAGACATTACCATCCATACTGAGCTTTGCGAAACTAGCTGGATTGTGAACCTGAGGGCTGATCTGCCACCTGGGCTGAAAAGCATAGTACCACTTAAGCCAATCCTTAAGAATAGGAGTGTATCCATTGGTACAAGCTAGGAGGCTGGTCCTTAGGAAACCAGCCATTGGTTAATTTCCTAATTGGATAATGGGAGGTGTGTTTCCTATCCTAGCCCTCACTGGCTAGTTTTCACTTTTACTCTAGGAGGAGAGCAGGAAGAAATCATGATCTAATGAAGGCTTATTGCTGAAAACGCTTATCTGTTGTTATAGCTCTCCAAGCTAAAGTTTGACTGTGGCTGTTTTTACTATCATTGTTTCCACTAACATTTTTTTTTGATTAAAATTCCCCAGCATGTGTACACCAGTAGTGCAGAGTTTGTGGGAAAACCAGACTGAAAGGTGTTTGCACAGTTTATACTGTTCTGTTACAGATGCTGCCTGTATGATTGGATGACTATGATACATTCCACCTGCTTGCTATTTTATTTGTACTTAATTGCTTTTATTCTGCTATTTGCCTTTTTTTTACTTCCTATTTCCACCCCTTTTAAGCCCTGAGGCACACCGCGCAAACCCGGTGCCCAAATGTAAACCATCCTGCTATTTTCGGGGGGGGGGGTTGTTTTAGACCAGGTGTGCATAGCACAAACCCATTTAGCTAAGGTAAACAATGAGAAATGTCCCTCCCCTGGACATGAACATGGTCTTCATTTCATGGAATAAGTCAGTACAGCCTCAGACACACCCCCTTACTTAGTTGTGCATAGCTAAGCTCAAATGTGAACCGTGGAGCTCCAATGTACTTAGACCAAGCATGACACACTCCCTTTTCATGTCAGCTTCTTCTCCTTTTTACACCACTGCCTTATAGCTCCTACACAGTTAGGTGCAGCCAGAGAATGGTCTCCCCTTTAGTGATTTAGTAAAACTTCCTCATTTGCATACCCACGGTTAGGTGCAGCCAGAGAATGGTCTTCCCTTTAGGGATTTAGTAAAATTTCCTCATTTGCATAACCCACTGCCTTAGTCAATGGTTACACCACTACACCACAGCCTTCCTCCTTAACAACCAATGTTACCTGTTATTATTTTGACTCTGCATGCCATAGACTATAATGGAAAAATGCAGATTTCACTTAAAATTGCCTTTTCACATTTATTTTTATTTTTGGCACAATCCCGTTTGGGTGCCGCTGCCCTATGCTTAATAGCTGAGATCGGCCAAAAATAATAAACTTTGATTTTTATAATTTTGCAATACTTTTCCATGCCAATGGCCATATATTTGGCCATTGGCATACCAAAGGGGTATAGTACATGCTTTACTTTGAGCTGTCATGCCTCTGTTTTGATTTTTGCAGAAATGTATTCAGCTACTACTAGCCGAATACATTTCTGTACCTCACACTATTCCCGCACGGATGCTTGTCTGCTTACTGAATTGCTAATTCACCTTATTTGCATGGGTTTCACCAGCAAATGAGGTAATGAGCATTATCCAGTGGTGTCTGTGTGGCAATAGTGTTGCCAGGCTTGTTCATGTCCCCAGGCTTGTTTACTGTATCGCTCGGCGGCCATATTCTGTGCAGGAGCGGCTGCACTATTCTTACACTCCTTGTAAGCTTTATTGAATCCCACAGCTTGTAAAATACAATAAAAACACACAGTAATAGCCACCTAAAGGTCCAGTCTGTGTAAATATCTGCAATGGAAAGTACTAAGATACATATAAATAGCATACAGTGTATATATTTCCATTTAAATCCAGATGATGATGGAAGGAATGTTACTTAATTTCTTCTTTTTTTTTTACACTTCCCAAGTACCTTGTACAGTGGCTCCACTGCCTGTGTCCTATCAGCTTATTCATTCCTCCAGGGATGAGAGCCAGACATCCTCAAACTTAGTGTGAACCCCTTGACTCATTCATTCATACTTGTTGATTTGATTGGACAATTCCTTTCCCCTGCAGATGAGAGTCAGGCATTAGACAGAAGGCCCATGAACAGGTCTGTGGAGGTCATCATCACCACATCTCATCTAACCTGCCCCTGTAAGTGACCAGCTGACTTGCAGTGGTTGCCTAAGCATGAAACGATGTTTGTGGTCCTGTCCACATCATCTCTGAGTCAGTGGTGCATGTGCCACTGAACAGTGTGGGCCCACTGTGGCTTTTCCACATACATACAAGTATAATGTACCATCAGCAAGAAAGGGTTTATATTACGTGACTGAAAAACCTAGTCAGCAAACACCTGTTCGCCGACCAATAAACGGAAAACTATCATTTCTGCAAACGGCCATATCAGCATACCTCTCAACCTGGAAACATCAAAAATCTGGACAAGGCCCATGAAAAATAGGTACAAATCTGTACGCTGATTAACATCTAATTTGCATACATACGCACGTAACCCCACCCACTCCAATGGAATTGTGGGATACCAACTTTCGAACACAAACTGAAGAACAGATAACCAAAATATGGCACCAGAGTTCCCCTGCAGCCACTCCAATATCCCATTATCTGGCTATTTCGCCCCATTTACCATAAACACTAATGTGTGCATACTGCTTTACTTCTACAATGATTATTTGGATTTTATTTTTACATTTTGCAGCACATCAATGCACAAACACTAACAGACATCTGATAAAGCAATACTGTCTCACGATGAAAATAGACTTGGCATAAAACTTCTCTGCCCTTGAAACTCACATTCATTGAAACAGCATTGAAACCCACATCACATTCAAAGAAAATGCATCTGGCCAGTGGTGGATAAAGATTACCTTTGGACTGTTTTCAAATCATTGGCCCCTTGCACACAAAACAAGAAACACACGTGTGTTCTTTTCTTTGATACACCTTCCTGACTTTATTAAGCTATATGCCTTGTATAGTACAGAACACTTGTTAGACAGAGCACAACCTCCTGCCCTGCATTCATTCTCTCACTCACAAACAACCAACACAACAACTGTCTTTCATCATCAGTCTTCTTCATTGTGACCCAAGGTTTTACATGGTGTTAAAACTTCTCCTCCTGCACATTAATAAGTCTTTCACTTGATTCATCCCCTACCTTAATAACCGTCAGCAGGCTGTACTCTGGCAAAATCTAATCAATAATCACCAATCTCCTCGATTGTCCCCACCCCTCTCTATTTTAGGCCCACTATTATTTTCTATCTTCATTAATGACCTGCAATCTGCTATTCCATACTCTACATTTCAATCTCACTTCTAATAATAATGGTACCCTTATCAACTGAACCTACCACTAAACTGCTAGGAATAACAATTGACAACAATCTAAACTTTTGATATACCATATACAATAAAATTAATTAAAAATTAAAAAAAACTGGGATCCTGTACAGAAGAAAACCCTTCTTTCTCTCCCAGAAGGGTCTGCTATAGCTAGAACTCACCTTTTATCCCACTCTCTCTCAGCATGGCTCCCATTTATACTAATATCTCAAAAGGAAAACTAAGGATCAACTTCTTTCCCGATATCACAGCTCAGACCTCTTTTTTCTTTTTAAAAACAACTAAACCCATATCTCAATAATCACTGGCTATGCACCTGTAATTCTTTTAGCATCTATTTACTCTGTACAAAATAGTGGAGCTTTTTCTCCGGGGCCTCTACTGGAAATGGACATGCATCCAGTTAATAAATAAATTTTAAATTTATTGTTTGAATGAACATTTTTCCAGTAGGCTGTACTGTAGGTAATGAAAGAAAATGCATGAACCAATAATTACAAAACTGCCCGATTCAGAACATTTCAGACCACACAAGCACTCAGGTCACACTAGTCACAAAATAATGCAAAGATGCATCTTTTTGGCTTCATGTTATGACTGACCCTTGTAACTCATGACTACTCAATCAGGGGCTTCTTTTTTTAGACAAATTCCCATACAGCATTTACAATCCACCCAGCTTGCTAGGAGAGCAACTAAATCCCATAGGAGGATGCCAACCCATCACAGGATATGAACACACACACACACACACACACACAAAAAAAAAAACCTTACTTGTATGCAGCACATCTAGGGGCAATATGGAGTAATGCCAGTTCATTCATGTATTTGTAATATGGAAGCAAATCAGAACTCCCAGTGAAAACGTGCACAGGCATGGGTGAGCTATGCGAGTTCTTCATGGAAGGCATCACAAATGAGAACTGAACCAAAGAATTTGGAGGAGTGAATTAGCAACAATTGTGCAAGCTTCTCACCAGTGCCACACAATGGATGTCCTTCAAGAATGCAACTGCAGTCATAACATATGGGTTGTCCTGCCTCAGGCTTGCCTCAGCCGTGAATTGAGAAAGTTAATAATTGTTTCTCTTGTGGTAAACAAATACCTCATAAGAACTTCCATTCTACTACTGCCTTGCCTGGGCCCAGACCCGCGGCGTCTCGGCCTGTGCTGCCTGTGCTTGCTGTTATTGATTTTCTCAGAAACCCCGAGTTGGATCTCTACCGACACCCTCCATGGACAAGGTTACTCCTGCAAGTGGGGGTAGCTAGGCCTCCTGTATCCATGTCCGAGAAACTAGAACTGAGCAGGAACTGAGCCTCTCTTCAACCTGAAGCCTCTGGGATTCTGGAGCATTTCAGATACCCAAGAAGAATCCTTCCAGGCCTATGAGAACTCTGATGCTGAGGAATCGAATTCCCCCCTCCTCCTCTCCCAGAGATTTTTTCATCGGTGAAGTCCTCCACTGGATGATGTTTTCTCCTCCAGTGCTAAACCTGATTCTCTCTCTCCCTGCTCCTGTCAAGCCAGACACAGATATTACAGGTCCCTGACACTCGGCCCACTCTGTGATCTTGATTTTCATTCACCCCCAAAGGGAGTGGCTACTTTCCTCCCAAGAATCCACTTCTATCACCCTTGCCATGGGGTTGCCTTTTCCTTTGTTTCATGTATGTTTCAGTACGAGATTATTTACTGGATGATTTACAGAAAAGCTAGCCTCTTCTGAGCCTATTGATAGAAAGGCATTGCAGGATCTGGTCCATAACACTCAGCAGGTTAGCAATCATTTTACAGTGTGGTGGTATGATGCATTGGAGGGACCTCAAGGAGGCATACCTGCATGTCCCAAGCATTATCAATTCTCAGCATTGCGTTTGGCTTATCTATTTGCCAGAGTGTTCACAAATTCAAATATACCCCTACCTGGACGACTGCCTCACACAAGCAGACAACAAGCAAACCTTGATAACAAACTTGTGGTCCCAACACAGCCAAAGCCTAGAGGACGTAATCCCACTTATTCCATGTCTGCAAAGAGAATTCTTGTGGTGGGCTCAAGCAAGTCAGTTAAACCGGCATCTGCACATAAATCAAACAGACAACACCACTGTTATGTGGTATATAAACAAGCAGGGAAATTTCTGGGATCCACACGAATGGATGCTGCATCCTCACATTTTCTCACAAATAACAAACTCACCATCCTCTAGCCTGGAACGGATGCTCTCTCCTTCAGCTGGAATTCCACCCATTGCTGTTGCATAAAACTCGGACCAAACCGTGGCCTCTGCCTCTATGGCCTCTGCTTCTAACCCAGCACAATTACAGGACTCTTCATCAAAACCTGCAAACATTGCATCTGACAGCCTGATATGTCTCTTTCCAAAGAAGTTCAAGAGATTTTACTGGAAGCATGCAGACCTTCCACCAGAAAGACCTATTCAGCCAAGTGGAAGAGATTCATCATCTGGAATGCCAACAAGGGTCAGGATGCAACAGTATTGAGCAGCATCTTCAGAAATGCAATTTCTCTCCTGGAAAACGTTTTTTCTATTGGCAGTAACATCAGCAAGAAGAGTCTCGGAGATACAGGCACTCATGGCAGTACCTCCCTTTCTCATTTTTCATCAGGACAGAGTCTCTCCTTCTTTCATGCCAAAAGTAATTTCCAGGGTGTCTCTAATCAAGCCATTCACCTGCCTACATTCTTCCCCAATCCTCAAAACAAGGGGAAAAGACCAACTGTTCGTAGCCTATGCTGCTGGAGTTCAAGGAAAAGAAATCTCCAAACAAACAATTTCAAAATGGATTGGACACTGCATCAGATTCTGCTATTCCTTTCATGGAAAAAGTGTGACAGCCAATATTAGGCCACACTCCATCAGAGCTATAGCCACATCCACAGCTTTCCTAAGAGGAGTGGCTACAAAGGACATTCTAGAGGCTGCTACATGGAGCAACCTGCCTTTATACTCCAGATCCCAAGCAGGCTTTGCTTCGGCAGTCCTGCAGGGCATTTTAGCTACACCATCCCTTTATTAGTTCCAACCACCCCCAGCTTGGCTATGGTATTCAACCCATATGTTATGACTGCAGTTGCATTCTTGAAGGACATAGTGCAGTTTTGTACCTACCATAAATGTAGATGTCTCTGCAATTTTCTTTTTGGGTCCACTCCCCCTTTTCCTATTAGCTGGGGGTATATTTTATGGTGTATCTGTTTATTACTGTTGTGCATGTCTGGAATTGTTTATCCATTCACCAAATTTAGCCTTCCTTGGAGGGCACCTGGCATCTGGGGCAAGAAACACTGAAGAAGATGGGATGCCTTTATACTCCAGCCATTCTGACATCGGATGGACCCAGACTTTGGAATCCGGCCGACCGAGGGCTGCCTGAGGCAGGACAACCCATATGTTATGACTGCAGTTGCATATCTATCGGACATCTACATTTATGGTAGGTACAAAACTGTACTTTAAAGAAACTAAATCCTGACTATTACCTGCATGCAAATGATGCTTCAGACTACAGAATTCTAGAAGCATTTGGTAATGTTGGATCCATTTTTGTGCTGTATTGTCACAGAACCCAAACATTTATTAAGGAAACTATTGTTGCAATTCTGGATAAGCATGCAAACGTACGGCACACTGCTCATGTCATGTGATGCATTACAGACATCTTTATTAGAAGTATTTATCAAAGCCTACTGCTAAAACTCATATGACCTCCTTTGGTAAAAACAACTGACTAGGCAAAAAAAATCATGGAATGCTGTTGCCGAGGTGATTGCCATCCACTCATTTAAAATGTGCATCATCAGCTCTGCTGATTGAATCAGAAATACATTTTTTCAGACATGGAAGTCTTCCTGCCTGTCACATAGATTTGATCTATGACAATATTGATTTCATTACAATACGATGAACGGCAGAAATAAATGGAAGTGAGAGTGATGCTGCTACGAATCAAGAAGCCGCTCATGAATTTTGGCAAATTACTTTAAAGACTGAGAGCGAATAAATGATAAAATAAATGGATTCAATTGCATCTGATGGGGTGAACTGCTTTCACTCATATTATTCTACTTCTACAGGGATTGGTACTATATTTTTCTTTGACAGGATATTAGTAACAGATTGAACATTTGTGCATTTATTGTCTTTACTGAACACAAATACAATCTTGCAATCTTTTTATAACCGAGTCTTCCTAAAATGATATAGACTGATATTCTTTATGTTCCAGAGATCAGACTGACTCTTGTTTTAAAGGCAATGAGTTCTAGTCATACTCTGTCAACCCAAACAAAATATGTGTACCCTACATCATACACACACAGACATCGTTTGTTGTTTCCTTACCAGCAAAGTAAAAGTCCGTTTACGGCGGCAGCAGCAAAAATGTCCCAAACCAGCCCATCCTTCTCGGCAAAGCTTTCCGTTCTTGGCAGCAAGCAAAGCAGTTTAGTTCTTCTTGGCACAAGCAACGTAGTTTATTAAAGCCAGCCTGTAATTCAAAAAGTAAAGACAGCCTGTAATTCTTGCTCGCAGCCAGCCAGCCGGAAATGATGACTTGAGCTCCTTGAGCTCAATTCCGAATGGCTGGTAGCGCTGATGGAGTTGACGTCATCGCCCATGTGATGACGTCAGCTCTGACAGCACTGAAAATTCAAAACATTAAAAAAAAAAGCAAAAAAAAATCAGAAATGAAGGGGTGTCACTCGGGAATCGTGGCACCCCTTCATTTGGACCCCAAAGCTCGGTAAAAAATGAGTAATTCGGTATGGTTGGGAGGTATACATATCAATTAATTTTTTCCTAGGGGAAAAAAAATCACTTGGCCAACCAAAAACGAGAAACTATTTCAAACCTTTCAAAGTGGGGGCTTCACCCCCCCAACTAAATATACCAAATCCAAGATCGCACTAAAGTGGGGATAAGGGCAAATTCATGACGATGGCCAAGTGATTTTTTTTTTCCCCCTAGGAAAAAATTTGCTGAAGTGGCCGTTCACAAAAATGACAGTTTGCTGTTTATTGGTCGGCAAACAGATGTTTGCTGACTTGGTTTTTCGATCACGTAATACAGATCCAACAAGAAATTATACCATGTAACAACAATCCAGCATACTAAGGCATAGAAGGACTGCAATACATGGAACATTCTAATTACACCCCAAAATGAGAGAAAAACAATGTTATAGCTAGGCTCATACAAAAGAAATTAACTACAACAAGCCTGTTATAGCTAGTTTCTTATAAACTTGGCTTTGATAAAATAAAGTGAACCTTGTACCATTCATCACAGAAATGGTAGACAGCATTGAACTGTACTAGTAGTCAACTCACAGGGTATAGTACATGCTTTACTTTGAGCTGTCATGCCTCCGTTTTGATTTTTGCAGAAATGTATTCGGCTACTACTAGCCGAATACATTTCTGTACCTCACACTATTCCCGCACGGATGCCTGTCTGCTTACTGAATTGCTAATTCACCTCATTTGCATGGGTTTCACCTGCAAAATAAGTTGCACTGCTAAGCCAATGACAGTCAAATGCAAAGTACAATCAACAGCAGTTTCAAAATTTTACACATCTTGTGCTGATGCAAGATGTTACGACATACAGTACAGGTATCTAAAACTCTCCATGTATTACAAAAGAGCATGATGGTGTCTCTGATTGCAATAGTTTGTTGGCGTTTTTTAAATGAATCTCAGAATTTACCTATCCAGCTTTGCTTTCAGGGTGTTTTTGTTTTCGTCCATTTCTCAAGCAAACAACAGTCTGGTTATAATTGGAGAACCAATCATAAGCCTCTTTGTTTATAACTTTGAGATGTCCTTCTAATCTAATGTTGCAGTATTGTTTACATATGGTATCCTCCACCATGGGTGACCCAGTGTCCTACTAGTATACACGATATTTTAAGTACTGCTAGTATGTGAGACATCACATGAATGGCTTAGGAGTATGTCAGCCATAAAAGTGACATCTGCATGTGCAGTCCTCAGAACTTCTCTGCCACAGTCCAAACGCTATCTTTGATCATTGGATCTGCTTACCTGAGTTGTTTGCAGCTGGTTTACTTTTCAGATAAATGCCCCATTGTTTTTTTTTTTTCTCTTTGTACTGCTTTCTGCTCTGAGGGTTTCATGTCATCCAGGAATGGCAAGTGCCAATGTGGGAGACAGATTCCACACAAGGATAGACACAACCTATGTCTCTTTTGTTTGGGGCCTATGCATGACCATACATCTTGCACTATTTGCCAGGCCTTCATCCCTAAGACCCTATGTAGACATATTTCATCCCTTAAGATTTATTTAGAAAATCAGCGACTGAAGCAGTGAGCTAGGGACAGTATGGAGGGTATGTCTGTGACTTCTGCTGAGCCTGTGTTAAAGAGGAAGGCCAAGAAGCTTGGATCTGAATGTTCTGCTGTGCCTTCTACCTCTGGTATCTCTCACAAGGTTGATGAAGACCCGGAGATTCATCCAGAGATTGGCGTCGGTTCTTTGGCAGGTACCACATCAGATGCCATCAAGAAATCTGCCTTAGGCATGTCCTTGGAAGCCATGCAGATATCCACATCAGATAGTCAGGGGGGGAAACCAAGGTTCATTATTTCGGAAGGCCCTAGGGGTATCCCTCAGATTCTAGTCAGGGAGGATATTCCAACTAATATTACTGAGTGCAGGTCTACGTTGGTTCCCTCCACTTTCCCTCAGGCTGATGTCAGGTTAAAAAAGAAGCAGGAAACCAAGCACATTTATGCACCTAAGACGCCACAATCAGATTGGGAAACTTTTTTTTCAAGGCTTGCCTAATGAACTCATGGCTCTTAAGCCTCTTTCAGCTGATCCTGTTTCTCCTTTAACTTCTTCCCCACTTAAGAGAGTTAGAATGCTGGAATCATCTGAGGATGAGGATTCTTCTGAGGATGTATCTTTAGCCTATTCTATTCAAATTCCACTCCGCCCCCCTTGAATATGCTTCCCCTGAAGAAGAGTTAAATGGGGCAGATTAACCAATGAAGGAGATCACATCTGGGGAAACCTTAGCTAAAATGAGGGAATTATTTAACTGGGACTGGTCTTAGGTTTCTGTTGTGCAGAAAAGATATTATGATCTTTTACAAATGGATTATCCTTCCCCTTCTGCTGTACCGCCAATCTTACCAGCCTTTTGGATGCTTTTTCTTCAGCATCTAAGGCCCCAGACTCTCAGACCCCTGCCCCTAAAAGGCCTGATTGGGTTTATAAAGTGCCAGAAGAATGTACATTTCTTTACAGATGTCCTTCATGAGATCATGCAGTGGTTTCCATTACTCATTGCTTCTGATAAAATGTCAAGACTGTTGCCATCCACCAAGCTTCTCCCTTTAGATAAGGAGAGCAAGACCATGGGATGAATAGGGAAACAGTTTATACTTCTGCCACCTTAGCTTTCTGTGCTAAAAATTACTAAACCCATATGACCAGATATGCTTTGGATCTTCTTTCTCAAGTCTGTCAAGCAGTTTCTCACCTCCCACACTCTAATGTTAAAACTCAGCTGATGTCTCTTTTAGGAGCTTCTTCTCAGGTAGCTCACCACTCAATTAAATGCAGCTAGGATGCAGCAGAAGCATCTTCCAGGGCAGCTGCAACTGGCTCTGTTCTTAGGAGGTATTTATGATTGAGGTTACAACCACTTCCAGATGATATCAAAGCAAAATTAATGGATGTTCCTTCAGGCAAGAGTGCTTTGTTTGGGGCTGCAGTTCCAGATTTGTTTAAATCTTTGCAGGAGAAAGGTAAGAACCCACAGGACTTAAAACATATCTTTGTTTCACATGTTCCCAAATTTCAGAGGAATTATCCATCAAAGACTTCCTTTATTAGGAAACAAACTCACCTGCCCACTTCTAAAAGCAAAAAAAGAGGTAAGAAAGCCCCTCAGTCTAAGCCCTCTCAGCCAGTTCCTGCCCAGAAGCAGCCCTTTCCAGACAAGCCAGGTTGTCTGTGACTACCATACTCATCACAGTCTTGTTTCTCTTTCTCTATGCCTTTCCCTGTCTCTTCCAGTTTGGGAAACCATTACTCGTGACTCATTGGTTCTTTCCATTATCAAACAAAGGTACTTCATTGTCTGGAAAACTCTTCCTCCTTTCATGGGCATTCCATAACTATCTCAAGACCAACTGCATCTATTTCCACAGGTGCTAAAGGAGTTGCTGCATCAGGGGACAATTCAAAAAGTTCCTCCACCCCTCAGAGGAAGAGGGTTTTATTCCAGGATGTTTCTCTTCCCCAGAAAAGATGGCTCACGGAGACCCATTCTAGATCTTTCTCACATCAGTACTTTTCTGAAAGTTCCTACCTTCTGCATGCTGTCCTTGCAAACCTTATTTCCTCTTATTCTTCCTCAGGCTTACATGGCCTGTCTGGACATCAAGGGTGCTTATCTTTGCATTCCCACTCATCACCTTTACAGGAAATGTTTTACATTTCTCTATTGCTTCCTTGTACTTTCAGTTCTCAACTTTGCCCTTTGGTCTTTCCACTGCTCCAAGGGTATTCACAAAATGTCTTGCTTCTGTCATTGCTTACTGCAGACTTCAGGGCATCCAGGTTTACCCTTACCTGGACAATTGTCTATTTCTACCTTCTTGTCCAGAGACTCTGGAACAAAATCTACAGTTCACTATTTCTCTTCTGCAAAGGTTGGGGTTCACAAATATTTCAAAATGTCCTTTCTTCCCCCTCACAGGACCACATCTTCCTATGGTGCAGGTTGCAGACAGATATCATGCTAGCATGTCTTCCTCCTCCAGAAATTCAGTCTCTCATCTCCTACTTCCAAAGTCTTCTCCCTCTTCTTTCTCTTAAAGAGAGGGAGTTGCACAGTCTCCTGGTTTCATGGCATCCACCATTCCCAGGCTACCTCTGGACAAACTTCACATGAGGAAGTTTCAGAGATACCTGAAATTAGTTTGGATGCAGCATGCACATCCACTGGACTTTGTGATTCCTCTCCTACCTTGTCTAAAAAAGGAACCCCCTTGATGGATTCAGCAGATTTCCTGAACCCAGGCCCTCCTTTTCATCCTCCTCTTCCCACTCAAGAGT
The DNA here is from genome assembly GCF_019279795.1 of Protopterus annectens. NCBI lineage: Eukaryota > Metazoa > Chordata > Ceratodontiformes > Protopteridae > Protopterus > Protopterus annectens. Next base: position 1,707,605,662 of record NC_056725.1, read on the forward strand.
TGTTTACAAACATCTCCAAACTAGGATGGGGAGCAGTCTTTGCCTCCATGTAGGTACCGGGCCTTTGGCCTCCTATTCAGAAGGAGGACCATATCAACATCAGAGATGAGAGCTTTCTTAAACTATTTTACAGATAACACCACAGTTCTCTGATATGTAAACAAATGGGTGGGGGACAAAGTCATGCTTTCTGTGCAGATTAGCTCTCATGGCTTGGGAACTGGCAGTTCAGTACCAGGTGACTCTTCAGGGACTTTATATCTCATCCAGTCAGTATTCTGTGGCAGACAATCTGAGCAGGTCCATGACTCAATCCCAAGAATGGATTCTTCACAGGAATGTGTTTCTGGATATTGTCCACTGGTTGGATACTCCTCAAGTAAATTTATTTGCCTCCTCTCAGAGCAGACAACCTCATTTTTATTTTGTGCCAGAGTCCCAGGTCCTCTGGTTTGGAAGGTGGATGCCCTATCACTTTCTTGGAGGGGATGTTTCTTTATGCATTTCCTTCCTTTCCTCTCATTCAGAAACTCCTGTTCAAGATTCAGCAGGACAAATCAAAACTCTTGCTGGTGTCTCCCTTTTGGCCAAGACAGCATTGGTTTCCTCTTCTGCATTTAGCCAAGGGCAGTCATCACAAGTTACCTCAGAGGGTGGACCGTCTTACACAGAACAAAGGATTTCTTATCCATCCACATCCGTCAACTCTGCATCTGACTCTGTGGGTTAGGCTTCTGATTCCTTTTAGACACATTTTTTTTCTGAGGACATGCTTAGGGTCCTCCAGGAGGCCAGAAAACCCAATATTGGAAAATCATAGTTATCTAAATGGAAGAGGTTTTCTATTTCATGTCATTCACACAACCTGGATCCACTGTCTGTGGATGTTCCATTGGTTCTTTCATGCTTGTGTGAGTTGCTCAGTGATGGTTTGGCTTACTCCTTGCTGAAGGTTTGTCAGCCATTTCTGCCTGTCTGCCTTTGTCTCACATCCTTTGGCTTCTAGATTAGAGGTTAAACTCTTTCTCAAAGGTGTCCTTCACATTAGACCTCCCAGGAAACCTGTTCCTCCTCCTTGGGATTTGACGTTTGTTTTACAGAAGCTGACTGTGGCTCGATTTGAGCCTGCATTTACAGTTTTCTTGCAACACTGTACTTGGAAAACTGTTCTGTTACTTGCTTTGACTTCTTCCAGAAGGGTATCTGAGCTTCAAGACTTAATGGCTTCCCCACCTTTTCTGATTTTTCATAAGAACAGGGTCTCTTTGCTTACTAAACCTTCCTTTATGCCCAAGGTTGTGAATGAGTTTTCTCTTAACCAATCTGTTCATTTGACCAGCTTTTTTCCTTCTACACAATCCTCTGAGAGGAATTTACACACCTTGGATGTGCATAGACAACTCAGATTTTATTTGGATAAAACTAAAGCTATCAGGAAATCTGGTCAGCTTTTTCTTTCTTTTCATCTCAGGGCTCTGGGATTGCCTGTTTCCAAGCAGACTATTTCCTCTTGGATTTCGAAGGCTATTTCTTTTTGTTATGTTTTCCATGGGAAAATACTTCCTTTTCATGTTAAGGCTCATTCTATTAGGGCAGTGACCTCTTCAGGTACTTTCTTTAAGGGTTTGGATACTAATTCCATTTTAGAAGCACCTACTTGGACTTCTATACATACCTTCACCAAGCATTACAAATTGGATGGCATCTGCAGATCTAGAGCTGGTTTTGCTAAAGCCATTCTTCGTGGTTTTCTAGCACGATCTTATGGTCCTTCCTCCCAGGTTTCCTCCTAAGCTTTGGTACTCTCCCTCATGTAAAGAATACTGCAACATTAGAATAGAAGGACATAGTATAGTTGTGTAAACTCTTGCCATAACCATAAATGTCCTTCTCTTTTATGTTGCAGTATTCTATCCCTCCCCCCTTCCCCCAGGTGCTTGCTTTTGTTCTAGATGTCTGATAACCTTCTTATTTCCTTAGGCTGGCATTCCTCCTAGGGCATTCAGTTCTGAGGATTGTACATGCAGACATCGCTTTTATGGCCAACATAATCCTAAACCATTCTTATCACATACTAGCAGTACTTAAAAGCTCTTGTATACTGGCCGGATGTTTGGTCACCCATGGCAGTGGATCCCTCATGTGAAGAATACTGCAGCATAGAAGTGAAGGAACTCTATGGTTATGGTAAGACTTTATACAACTATTCTTTCACATTATTGCTCATTTAATATCAGTGTGATAAGGTAAGCATATTTTCTCCACAATATAACAGCCTTGAAAATTTGAACAGTTTTTAGCTTGTTACAGTAGTGTGGCTGGGGGGGGAGGGGCATTCCACCCCGGGTGGCACTTTTGGGACTGTCAAATCTACTTAATTGTTTAATTTACAATTACTTTAATTAAAAAACTGTTATAAAGGGCATTATTTTGTTTTTTTTAATTTCTCCAAGTCTTTTGGGTTTCTAATACCATGACAGGAATGGACCCCATTCCTAAGTGAAAGTACGATTAAAGTTCATGAAATTAGTATTGTTTCACTCTTTGATGTCAGCCAGAAGTGCTCTTCACAGCACCCACAATGTGCCCAGTAATGACTCCTGCAATTCGTACAGTGTTACATGAATTGGTAAAATATCTAAATACAATTGTAAATTCTTTTTTATAAGACCCGTTGCTCCTACTACTGTTGGAACTATCTGGGTATCTTTCTTCCACATGGCTCTCATTTCTGCCTGCAGATCAAGGTATTTTATGACTTTGTGTCTCTCTGTATGCAAGACACTGTAGTCACTAGGTGTGGGGATTTCAATGATCAATGCTACCTTTGTCTTTGTTTCTTGGACCACTACATTCGGTTTTCTAGCATGTATCTTTTGAACTGTTGGTAATGGGTGATCCCAAGTGATATAAACTTCATCATTTTCTATGATTCTTTGTGGCTCATGTTTCCAGTGTTTTTCAGCCACTTCGATACCATAATGTTTGCACAATCCCCAGTGTAACAGTCTCGCCACATTATTATGCCTTTCAGTATACAGTCCCTCTGCCATTAGTGCGTCGCAACCAGCAACAAAGTGTGTGCCTGTTTCCAATTCGGTTTTACAAAAGCTACATATGTCTGTTTCTCCCACATGTTTAATGTACTTAGTAAACTAGCGTGTACGTAGCTCACTGTCTTGGGCTGCCAATATTAAACTTTCATTTCTTGATGTGAATTCACCTCTCCTTAACCATTCCTGCATTCGTTCTTGATCAACATGAGGCTCTTCCAGCAGTTTTCTATACTTGCAACTATATTTATGTTTTTTTCCACATTTCTTGCATTTTCATCTGGTCCTTCACCTTATATTCTTTCTTTTGTTTTTTAGCACATTCAGTTACTGCCTGATTTTTATCTACTTCTGGTTTGATTTTCATTCCTGCTTGATGTCAATATGTTTCTGCTAAATTAAGCAGAGACATCATCTTAGATTTATTCTCCTCATGTTTCAAAGCTTTCACTACATTTAGATCTTGTGAGGTCAGTAGATATGTGTCGTCCCACGATTGCAGGTCTGTACATGTAATTAATTTCAACGAGGCCCATCCCTCCTTCGGAACGGGGAATATATAATCTTGGTATACACTGATTTTTATAAATCATCTGGTGAGCATGAAGCAGCCTCCTTGTTTTAATATCCAATCTATCCAACACTTTTGGGGGCCAGTCAATCACAACAAAACTATATGTTAGGACAGGAAAAGCAAATTGATTTATAGCTTGGATCTTGTTCCTAGATGTCAATGCTGTTTTCAGGATTAATTTAAGTCTTCTAAAATACTCCTTACTGAGTTTTATTCACATTTGTTCATGTTTTATTGCTGATCCTTCATCAATTCCCAAGTATTTATACACTCCCTCTTGCTCAAGTTCTTTTATATCACATTCTTGCCCCAAACTGATGTTTTTCTGGTGCTGCAGTTTTCCTTTTTTAAAGGTTGCTTTTGCACATTTATCAAGATCAAATGACATTCCAATATCATCTGAAAAAGTTTTGACAACCTGCAGCTGTGCTTTCAGTTCCTCATCTGATGAGCTGTACAGTTTTAAATCATTGAGAAAGAGAAGCTGAGAAGTCATTAGACTTTGCTGTTTTCTAGGAGCCAAATTGAAGCCATGACCTAAGCTGTTAAGTAAACAGCTTAATGGATTAATGGCAAGGCAGAATAGCAACGGTGACAAAGAGTCACCCTGGAATATCCCCCTTTGAATTTTTATCCCTGGGATAATAATCTGTCATTTACCATGGCTTAATTGCAAAGTGATCTGCCACTGTTTCATGGTCACTGTAATTTTTAAGCACTCTTTTATCCATGAATGTGGGATACTATCAAATGCTTTTTTGTAGTCAATCCATACCATACTTAGATTCTTCCCCCTTCTTACAGTTCTCCACTATAACTTTGTTTAACAACAAATGATCCTTTGTTCCATATGACTTTCTTGTATTGCCCTTTTGTTCTACTGTCATAATTGAGTTTTCTTCTAAATGAATATAAACTCTGTCGGCGTCAATTCCCGTGTATAGTTTATATGTCATTGGAAGACAAGCTATTGGTCTATAATTTTAGGGTGGCTTGCAGGTTCACTCTTAAGTAAGAGCATTGTTTTTCCTGTTGTTAACCAGTGAGGTGTGTGTTTGGGGTGCGCATATAAATAGTTCATACTCATGGTTAGATCCTCGTGCAAAGAAGTTAATACTTCAAGCCAAAAGTTAGATACTGCATCTGGGCCTGGGGTTTTCCAGTTAGAGGCTTTTCTCAACTTTGTTTCAATCTCTCTGGCTATTTCATCTCATTTTATATCCTGCACCTTTAAACTTCTTATTCTTTCTTTAACTTCTATCCATTTAGCATCTTTGTTATGTTCCACAGGATCTTCATAGATACTTCTTCAAAATGTATCTACTTCCTCTTTTTTGGTGGTCTTTCAGTTCCTTTTACCTTATTTCCCAATTCTCTATAAAACTTTTTTGGGTAATCAAGAAATTGCTTATTTTGTGCTTTTCCCTTATGTTTATCTTCGTATCTTTTAAGTCTTTCCGCCTGTTTTGAAATTTTTAGTTTGTTATCTCCAGTAGTGCATAATAGATCCTGGTCTGTTCTAATACTGTGCATTGCTTTTATCACATCTATCTTTCTTAGTATTTCTGTCGATCTATTCCCTCTTCAAGAATATTCTGACAATGACACTTTTTGTTTTAGCTGCGTTATAGTTTTCTCTATTCGATATTTCCATGATTGTATTCACTTTGCCCTCTCTTTTCCCTTGCTACCCTGTGTTCCTGTGGTAGAACTTTATCAGTTATTAATTTAGCTGCACAGTAATATATTCTGTTTACTTCTGCTATATCGCATGGATCTTTATGGACAGTCCTAATTACTGTGTTCATTTGTTTTATCAAGTTTCTGACTTTTGGGGTTTTATCAACCTTCTGCAGTCTATTTTCTTCCATACTGAGGGCACATCCCTTGTTTTTCATTTCCTGCGGGCATTCTATAGAAAGTTCTATAGCATCTTCCTGTGGCACATTCTCTTCAATTTCATCCTGTGTCATCTGTTGCTCTGTCATATGGAAACTCACTGGCTTATCACTCCTCAACATTGACTGTGCATCAGAGTTTCCACAGTTTCCTGTTCCTTTCCTTGCTGTCTAGCTTCAAATGAATGTTTATACTGTTTCCTGTGGAAGGCTCCAAAATATCTTGATATGGCACCTGACCAATTTCTTCCTGTTCCACTGGTTTCCCCTTAATTTGGATATCCATTGCTCTATCCTGTTGTGGTGCTTTCTGTATTCGATTTGCTACATTGAATCCTTCTCTTTGCAGCTGTTCCATTACCTCAATTTCTATTTCTTTGACTTCTCCATCACTAATCTCTTTTTCTACTTTTCCTCTTAGTCTTCTTATTTTTTGTATTGAAAAGTTTTCCATATCTGGATTCCTTTCCCTATATTTTTCTTCAAATATCTTTGGTGTTGCTCTTTTTGTATTCATTTTGCTTTCTCCTTTGCATAAATATTACACCATATTAAATCTCTTTTCCTTTCCCCTGTCCATATTTCTTCTTCACATGTCTCCTGATCTTCTTGCTTTTCCTTATTCTGGGGACTCGCTCCATCATGCTGAGATGTAGTCTGCTTTAGACCTTCTACATTAAATCCTTCACTTTGCAGGCACTCCATAACTTCAATTTCTATTTCTTTAACTTCTGCTTTACTAATTGTCTTTTCTACATTACATCTTTCAGCTATTAATCTTTTTATTGTGAAATTTTCCATATCTGGATACCTTTGCCTGTATTTCTCTTTGAATATCTTTATGACTGCCTTTTCTATATTAGTTAACTTGGCTTTCTCCTTTGCATAAATATTGCACCATATCAAATATCTCTTTCTCTCCCATGTCCATATTTCTTTTTTATATTTTTCAAATATTTCTAGATTTTGTTGATTATATTTTTTCACTTCCTCAGATGCTTCTTTTTCCAAACAGTACATGCTTATTGCTGCTGCCATTAAGGTGTGTGTTACAGTACATGCTTCTTATTGCTGCTGCCATTAAGGGTGTTACAGTAGATGCTTCTTATTGTTGCTACCATTAAAGGTGTTACAGCACATGCTTCTTACTGCTGTTAAGGTGGAGTGTGTGTGTGTGTGTGTGTGTGTGTGTGTGTGTGTGTGTGTGTGTGTGTGTGTGTGTATAATGCCCCAATTAGGTATACCTGGTGGTTAGTGTTACTCAGCCTCAAACCCATACCTTAGGTACAAGAAACAAGAGCCTGAATTCTTGGTTTACCTTCATATTGTTGTAATGGACAATATCTATCGTGCATTTGGGCGAACCAAATGCGCAAAATTCAAACTTCGACATTCTCAGAAGTTCAAAAGTCAGCAAATTGAACAGCTGATTCGCTGACTTTTGAACTAAAATGTTGAAGAAACATCGTAATGCAGGGGGGTAAGCCTCCTGCACCCCCCCATGTGGGAGGCTTTGCCCCCACACCCTCCGTACTTTAATATACCAACTCCGAGATCGCACTACAGTGGGGAATGGGATAATTTCCCGATCCCCGCTATAGTGCAATCTACACCCACAATGTCGAATCTGCAATGTGCATTCGCTCATTGCACATTCGGACAATTTTTTGTCGAGGTTTTGCAACTTTGCAAACCTAATGTCGCACAAAGTGGAGTCGCACAATTGCATAACGCACTTATGAAGGTAAACTTGAATTCTCTACCCATACCACCACTTGTAATTCAAGGAGTTGAGTCCATATCTCTCAGCTGTCCAGATTTTCATAGAATGTCTGGAGTGTTTGGCTCATACTTTTGTTCTGTTCCTCTTTTTTGGTTTTTGGCAAATCAGTGATAATTGAGTTCACTAAATAATGATAACCATTTAAGTTTCAGCCTTCCTGTCTTTCAGGAAATGCATAGTAACACAAAACATTTTATTTTAGCAACTTTTTAAGATTATACAAGCAATGTTTAAAATGTGTCCCTGGTTTTGGATTTTTGCCCCCCCCCCATCTTTTTTTCAGATTTATTGCCACAATGTTGGAGATTTCTGGAGCTTTTCTCCCCGGGCTTCTACTGAAAATGGACATATATCCAGTTAGACTAGCCCGGTCAACAAATGTCAAATAAAAATAAAATAAATAAATTTATTGTGTTGTACAGTTGAGAGATATAGTTTAGTGTCAAGTGGAAGAGAAGTTAAGTTCTGCTTATGCCAAATCAATTTGTATTGTTAGTAGCACAACAGGTAACATACTTGCTTTTGATGCAGAAGGCTGTGGGTTCTACTCCCACAGTATGTAGATGGATTGCTGATGCTGTACTTTAAAGGGGGTGGATGCTGCAGTCCCTAGAATGTCCTCCTTTGGAGGAGATACTTAGTAACAATAACTATGAACCTGTTATCAGTTTGCCATTCATTTCCTATTGCAATATTACTAGCTTATCATTTTTTAATGTAACATAGGCAGTGTATCCTTCAAGAGCAACAGGCACTTTATTTGTAGATGAAACAATGAAATATAAAGTTGTTTGCTAGCAGCAACCTCTTCATTAGTTATAGATCTCTTTAATGTGAAATTATTTAGATGACTTTTACTTCTGCAGAGATTGCGCAGATTTACTGATATTGGTGGATTGTAATGACAGAAGTTTGAGAACACTTTTATGATGGAAATGTTCTGAATTGGGCAGTTTTGTCATTAGTGATTCATAGGTTCATAGGTAGGTACTAGGCTATCGGCCCTGGTACTAGGCTATCGGCCCTAGGGCCTATACAAGCCTAGCCAAAAAGGAACCTTGGCTTTCGCCACCCATGAAAATTATTTTCCTGTGCCCCTGTCGAGCAGAGCCACAGAGGTGATCCCCAGGGTGAATTTCTTATTTCACATCCAATCATCAAGATTTTTCTTGAAGAGTGCTAATGAGGATCATTGTTTGATATAGATAGGTAGTTTGTTCCAGAGTATGAGAAGTCTCTGGGACAGGAATCCATCCCTCCAGCATGCTCTGTTTATTTTGGTGACAAGGTTTAGGTCCCTAGAGCATGTAGCTTAGAGGGATTGGGATTTCTTTAAGTGGAGTACGTCCAACAGCTCTGGGTTTGATATAGCTTTGTATGTTAGACCGAGATCGCCTCTGAGTAGGCGATATGTGATGGAGTAAAACTGGTGTTTTTTGAGATGGTCTGCATAGGGCATCTGTTTGAGGCTGGTAATCCTCTTTTTGAGGTATTTCTGTGGCCTTTCTAGTTGTTGTAGATGTCTTGTGAGGTACATACCAAAAGGGGCATTGTACTCTATAATGGGTCTAATGAGTGATGAGTAGAGGAGAACAATGACCTCTTTTTTTCCTGGATGAGAAACCTTTTGTGATGAGATGAGCCACGTAGAAGGATTTCCTGACTACTGTGGCAAAGTGATTATCAAAGGAGAGACTACTGTCCACTTGTGTCCCAAGGTCTCTTATCACACATTCGGTGTTAAGTAGACTACCACCTATGTGGTAGCTCATGGGTACAGAGTTTTTACCAAAGGGGATGACAATGCACTTTTTGGCATTGAGCTTGAGGCCATGGCTTTGACACCAGGCATCTGTCTCACTGAGGCACTTTTGTAGGATGTCCACATCATTAGGGGGTTTCAGTTATAGCTCCTAGTTTGCAGTCATCTGCGAACTTAATTAGCCAAAGACCTTCTGTGTTAGCCTGTACTTCAGAAAAATAGATACCAAACAGGAGAGGACCCAGGACTGAACCCTGTGGTACTCCACTTGTCACTGTCGGATTTGGAGTCTGCTACTTTCACAGTGTGGGTTCTGTCAGTGAGCCAGTTGGCAACCCATCTTGTGACATAGGGATTTATACCTAGTTTAGTGATTTTATCTATAACTCCAGAGTGGGGGATGGTGTCAAAAGCCTTGGCAAGATCTAGATAGGCTGTGTGAACCACCTTACCCTCGTCTACGGCTTTGGTGACTGCTTCAAAGAAGTCTATCAGATTTAAGAGACATGATCTGCCTTTTACAAACCCGAACTGGGTGGGGTCCAGAGTCTGGAGATTACCAATGTCTTTGTTTATAAGTTCCATGTTGATGTGCCATGGCCTTGCAGACCAGGCTCATTAGGCTAATGGGGCAGTAGTTCCCGGGGTCTGTGGTGGCTCCTCCTTTGTGGAGTGGGATAACAGTCACTGTGAGCCATTCAGTGGGCACAAAGCCTAGGTGAGGCTATGGCTGAATATAATGCTTAGGTGGGTTGCCAGTTCATTCCGTAGTTCATGTAGAACGCAGCCTGGGATGTTGTCAGGTCCCATGGATGTTGTGTTCTTGGCTTTGGAGAGTATGTTTTTTACCTATGCAGCCATGATTACAGGAACTTTGCATTCTTCCGGTATAGAGATGGGCCCTTTAGGGGGTGAGAGGGGGGGGGTAAAGTTAGCACTGAACCTATCTGCCAGGATGTTGGCAATATCAGTTGGTTCTGTATATTTAGTGCCATTGTGCTGTAACCCAGAGCAGATCTGAGTGTTACTTTTGAGATTCTTGATATAGCTATAGAATGCTTTGTGGTTGTCTTTAGAATCAGTGGCAGTTTTGTTTTCGTAACTAGCTTTGGAGGAATTTATGAGGGATCTCAGCTTCTTACTGAGGGTGACCAGGGAGTTCCTCCAATCATGGGATTTTATTCTTTTGCAACAGTTTCTTTCTTCTGTTGTAGAGTTTGTTTATGGCAGGGGACCACCAGATTGGCTTCCTTTTTTGAAGGATAGCATCTTGGTTCTGTTATGGATAGCACGATCCATGCACTCATTTAAGTGCTTATAATGTGCATTTGTGTAGGATTCAGCAGTCATACCTGTATTGTCTGTCTGCATGGGTGTTGTGAAGTTTGCCACTTCTGTCTTAAGAAGTGTGAAGTTGGCTTTGGAGAAATTTTTTATGGTGGTTTCTCTAATGGGGGGTGGGGTGGGGTTGGATGTGGATGTCTAGACTGATTAGCTTGTGGTCAGATCTGACCAATGAGGACTTGACCTCTGGTGTGGAATACCAGTCACGCATGTTGGTAATGACCAGGTCTAGGATATTGCTGCCCCTGGTGGGGGTGTGGATAAGTTGATCCAAGGCGTTGGAATTTATGAATTCCATTAAATGTTGAGCAAAAGAGTTGGTACATGAGTAGTTTTCCCAGTTAATGATGGGGTAGTTGAAATCGCCCATTATTAGGGTATTGGGTTGTACCCTAATATTTTCCAGTGTATCAAGAAATGAGGAGTGAGAATCCTGGGGCATGGTGGGGGATCTGTAGCAAGTTACAATTTGGATTGCGGTCTTGCCCAGAGTTAGTTGCACTTGGATAATCTCAGATGCATTATGCTGAGCAACTAGCCTGGAGGTGTGGATATCCTTAATGAATATGGACACTCCTCCAGCTTTAGTGTTTCAGTCCAGGTTAGGTGGCCGAAAGGTGTGGTATGAATTATACCTAGTAATGCAGGGGTGCTCTCTGGAGCCTTGAATCAGGTCTCTGTCACTGCTGCACAGATGTCGATGTTCTCCATTTTAAAGAGTGCCTTGAGTGAATGCATTTTGAGGTTTAGACTTCTAGCATTGGGTATCATTACCCTCAGATTTTGCTTGCTTGTACCTGTTAAGGTGGTGAATTTGTCATTTGAACCTTGCCTAAAAAAGGCAGTATAGGGGTGGCCAGTATCCGGAATCCCAAGGGCGACAGGTGCAGACCATCTCTGGCAAAGCATTGTGGTCTGTTGATCATGTCATCCCAGGCAGACAGATACTGGATCCCCTTAGAATGACACCAGAAGCTTAGCCAATTATTGAAGTCAATCATTTTGTCCTTGTACTGTGGTATCATTCTGGGTGATGGCGGGATGCTACTCAGGGTTAGGGTCATACCTGCCTGGGCTACAAGATTGCAGAGCTCCTCCGTGTCTCTTTTCATGTAGTCCAGGGAGGTACATCTCAGGTCATTCACACCAACATGGACAATGACAGAGTCATATTTGTACTTGTTGTGGAGTGACCTGAGTGCATGCATTATGTGGCGGATCCTGGCACCCGACAGGCAGCTCACAGTAACTTTTTCCTTGTTTAGCCTGGTGAGTGGAACATCAGTGTGCCTGACTATACAGTCACATATGACTAGAGTGGTGGGTACATTGTTATGCCTTATGGGCTGTCGTTGAGTGGCATAGAGTTTGTGGGCTATGTGTCATTTGGTTTGTGTTGGGGGGGTGGAGGTTGCTTGCGTTTCTGCTTTGGATGTCTCTGTTGCTTTAGCAGATTTTCATTGAGAGCCTCCACGAATGTAGGTGTGTGTTTTGTGTTGCTATGTGTGTGTGTTTTCGTGGTGTAGGTTTTGAGGGACTATGTGATGAGTGTGGTGTGGTGCACATGATTACCTTTTCCTCTTGACTGTCTAGTCCAGTCTTGGGTGAAGACAGCTTTGCTTCAGTTTGGCTATATAAGTGCATCTCTCACAGGTTGTAGTGTTGGGTGGTAGGAGGAGAGGGTTTTCTGTCTACATGAGGCAATTGCTGCATTGTTCCAAGATGGTCAGATTCATCAGGGAGACAGGAGAAAACACCGGGAGCTGACCCTTAGACATGCCTGGATAGGTGCTTATTTATTAAGTACTGAAAACTGTTTTCCTCTAGACAAGTGAGGAAAGTTGTGTGCTGTAGTAATTTGCAGCTTATTTAGTGCTTACAACGAGTTCTGAACAAGTGCTGAGCTCAAAGAAACAGATTTGAGTGCTAAAAATAAAAAACTAGCTGGTTCTAAGGGAAAATTTGAAGAGCAGACTTTATGGCGCCAGGAATAGTTTAACCCTAGCTAAGCAGCAATGCATAAAGTGTATTTTTTTAATATAACAGTAGCAAATGAGCAAACTGATTTAAACAAATTAACCACTTAACCAATAAAAAGCTAAAAACTGAGCCCCATTCCAGCAGTCTTTGATCAGACAAGTTCTAACTGCACACTCCTGCCACTAGGGTGCAAGGGAACCTTCTTCAAAAAAAGATGGTCTGTATTAGTGCTCAAGTTATACAAGCAAAGCTAGATTCAGCAGGTCTGAATTTAGTCTATGCTACAGCAAACAAGGCATACCAATTCCAGAAAGAAACAGTTCAGATAAACAGGCACAATAAGCCTTTAACCAGAAACACCCAGCTCAGAAGGGCAGAATCTACTCTCTCCTCCCACAAGAGTGCAGTCCACACCTCCTTAAAGTAAAATAACCAGCCCAAAGCCCAAGTGCTTAAACCAGAACTAATACACTTTTAGAATAACAGACACCAAGCCTTCAATCATCAGCTCCCATCTTAGAAGGATGTAAGCTACCTGTCCTGCCACAACAGTGCAGACCACAAACCTTCTTAATGTAAAACAACTGGTCTGAAGCCCAAGTGCTTCAACCAAGGGCTTAGAATAACAGTTACAATTTAATCAGGCTACTAACAAGCAGTAATAAATGCAGTACAATAAATGTAATAAAGTAGGAAGAAACACAAATACAGTAAAAGCAGATGAATAAAGTGCATTTTTATATAACAATAGAAAATGAGCAAACTTATTTAAGCAAATTACCCAATTAACCAGTAAAAAAGATCAAAACTGAGCCCTGTTCCAGCAGTCTTCAACCAGACAAGTTCTAACTGCACATTCCTGCCACTAGGGTGCAGGGGAACCTTCTTCAAGAAAGATGGCCTGGATTAGTGCTCAAGTTATACAAACAAAGCTAGATTCAGCAAGCCTGAATCTAGTCTATACTACAGCAAACAAGGCACACCAATTTCAGAAAGAAACCGTTCAAATAAGCAGGCACAATAATCCTTTAACCAGAAATTCCCAGCTCAGAAGGGCAGAATCTAACCTCTCCTACCACAAGAGTGCAGACCACAAACCTTCTTAATGTAAAATAACTGGACTGAAGCCCAAGTGATTAAACCAGAACTAATACACTTTTAGAATAACAGACACTGAGCCTTCAGTCAGCAACTCCCAACTTAGAAGGATATAAGCTACCTGTCCTGCCACAACAGTGCAGACCACAAACCTTCTTAATGTAAAACAACTGGTCTGAAGCCCAAGTGCTTAAACCAAAAGGCTTAGAATAATAGTTACAATTTAATAAGGCTACTACCAAGCAGTAATGAATGCAGTAGAATAAATACAACTGAGTACTTTTAAGAAGAGGCAAAAGTAAAATAAAGTGCATTTTTTAGTAAAGTGCAAGGTGAGAGAAAGGAGGAGCAGAAGAAAAATTCAAGGTTAAGAACCTAAGTGGGTTGGCCTTCTCAGATGTTCTCTCTGTATTAAGTAGAGTGAACACCAGACTGGGAGGGGTGTCCCAGATTAAATTTACAGTAGGGACGGGCAACTGCAAAGCCACCAACTATAACAACTCTACAAGAGTAGCATGGGAGAGAGGGGGAAAACCAGTTTTGGGACAGATGAGAAATACAAAACAATGCCAGAAAATATATAAAATAATTCAGACAGGCAAACAATAATTCAGTCAGGCAAAATTAAGTCAATGCAGAACTCTGAAAGGTTAAAATGCCAAGAAATATACTTATCAATCAGCGATATATTTCCAGATTGAGAATCACACTTCAGCCAGAACACCATTTTATTTCATTGCTTACTGAAAAAAATGTTCAAAACAATACATTTAAAACATGCTCTAACAAGTCTGCTGTATTATACAAGGAACATAATTTAATACAATCAGGAAAGTGAATCAAAGAACATATGTATGTTTGCATGGTCTTAAATATGTGGGCAAAGGGCCTATGGTTTGAAAACAGCCCAAAGGTAAACTTTATCTGCCACTGGCCAGATGCATTTTCTTTGAATGTGAGTTTCAATGCTGTTTCAATGAATGTGAGTTTCAAGGGCAGAGAAGCTTTAATGCTAAGTCTGTTTTCATTGTGAGACTGTATTGCTTTGTTTAGCAGATGTCTATCAGTGTTTGTGTTATAAAATTAAAAATAAAAGTTTTAAATGAAATCCAAATGATAATTGTAGATGTAAAGCATAAAGCAGAATGCACATTACAGTGTTTATTGTAAATGGGCAGAAATAACCAAGTAATGGGACAATGGAATTGCTACGGGGGGGCTGTGTATGGGGGGACCCCATATAACTATGATTTTTGTGAGGGGGAGGGGGCGGAAAACTTAAAGACAGTCCCGGGCAGCACAAACTCTAGCTATGCCACTGGCTTGCTAACAAACACTTTCTAGACTTATAGATGTACAATTTGATCAAATAGGAAAGTACCCATACTATAATTATATTTCTATTTATAGTACCTTTAATACGGATATTAAATAGTATATGCAGCCATTCAAGTTTAAGATTTAGAATCTTCTACTTATTAAGATTTTGAGATATTTTATTCCAGACTTTTGTTGTAGTTAGACAATCTTAGAAAATGTGTTTGACAACTACCTGATCCCATTTCCAAAAAGGAATATATAAGAGAAATCGGAATATCATATGTGGCTAACTTACTAACAGCATTATAAGTATTATGATGGCCCATAGGTTTATGAATTAATTTATCAAATGAAGCATGCTTCTTGCAGATAAACTAATTACCAAGAGTGCTGCATATGTTTGAAACAGATTAGTTGTGACTAGTAATTAAATACATCATGATGCTTCAATATTGACTTAATGTTTACAGTTTATTATATAGCAATGAAACAGTGTCTCAAAACTGTATTAATGTTTACAGTTATATTATGTAACTGTAAAACAGTATTTTTATTTCAAGATTAAGCACAAAGCCTTAAATAAGTCTAATAGAATTACAAGTATATTAGAAATTATTTGACATTGATTTAGAGAATCTGATTAATAAGAAGTTATAATGTTGTTAGAAGCTCTTGATTAAAGCCATATTACTATGTATTAGTAGGTCATATGTATTATAATAAATTAAGCAAAATTGACATTAATTTAGAAAAAGTAATGCTGAATTTTTTTAAAGAGTGACTGACAATAAAAATTCCACTGATGTTTTAGTGCATTCCATTAATTTACTGGCAATGCTGTCTACATTAGTCAGAAACATAGGCATATGAGAATTATAACAATATTTTCATCTAAGAAAGTTCGAGATTTGAAATGAATAGCTTCCTTAGGCTCTACATGTCAGTAAAACACTGTTTTCTTCTTTGTTTCTTTTTTTTTTGTAAGTGATAGTACATGGAGCAGATAAAGCTCCATGCACTACAAAGAATTATGATTGTTTCTCACCAATCATAACCCATATTATGTGGTCTTGACATGGCTTCTCAAATTCACCAGTCAAGCTTCACTGTTGAGGCAAATTTCTTGGCATCCATGTCTCAAACATGTAATAAGCTAGTTATGATTGGAGACACAATCATAATCACATATATTTAAGACATCAAATGATAACTTTCCTTGTAACCTGAAAATTACATTTTTTAATAGAGCAGTGAGGCAATTTACTTTCTTAGATGGAAAACAATAACAGACATGTGGAAAAATAGTTTGTTCCCATAGTCAGAGCACAATTACTATCCTATAGTCACTGGTAGCCCTGGACCTAGTTGTATCTCCTTCAGAGAAGCCTGGATCTTAACTAAAGTGACAACTGCTAACTTCATATAAAAAGCAGTCTGCTTAATCTAACATATGAGTAATATTTAAAAAGTAAATCAAAGCACTGCATTTGTGCTTCGATAACAGCACTGGCATTTACAAGCTACTTTCCTGGAGCAAGAAAATAAAAGTTATGTACTTACCATGACAATATATCTGTGTTGTCTGTCTCCATCTGGTTCAACCTGCAAGTTATCAGATCTGACCCCAGCTATATCCAGGAATCTTCAACTCACCAGGTTCCACCTCCACTACCCACAATCCCCCAGTCCCTAGCAGATACCTCAGATCAAGTTTGCCCCCTTTCAGTTTAGCTCCAAATTATATTTCCCATATAAAGAAGGAGGACAATACGGCAACTGTGGTCCCACTCCACAAAGGAACAAGTCTAGTCTGCAAAGCTATGGAGAGGATCATAATGGAGCTCATAAACAAAGATATAGGGGACTTGCAGACATTGGACCCGACCCAGTTTGGCTTTGTCAAGGGAAGATCATGCCTTTGAACTTGGTCGAAAATAGTCACCAAGGCCATTGATGAGGGAAAGGCAGTCCATACAGCCTACCTTGACCTTTAAACTTTGCACACAATACAAATGTAAACCCATATGTCACAAGATGGAAGGACAGAACCCACAGGGTTAGAGTTGCTGGCTCACAAGTGGTGTCCCACTATTGTTTGGCATCTACTTACAGGCCAACATGGGAGGACTTGACAAAGTTTGCAGATGACTGCAAACTGCGCCATAGTGGAAAGTGCACAGATAGCTGGTGCCAGAGCCATCAAGGTAACCCCAAGCTACCATATAGGTGGCAATCCACTAAGCACAGAAGAGGTTATCAGGGACCCGGGGACAGCTTGACGTGGCCTTCTTTGACACTCACATTGCTAAAGTGGTTAGAAAGACCTTCTACATTGCCCACCTGATCATGAAGGGATTCACATCCAGATCTAGTGAGGTCATTGTTATCAGACCAATGATCGAGTACAATGCCCCATTCGGGATGTATCTTACCTGACATCTGCAGCAATTGGAGAGACCTCAAACAGATTGAAGAAAAATTAATGGACATGCTCCACCTCAAAAACAGAGGCACAACAAACTAATGGGCACAGTATTTTTATATTTAGGGGTGGCGTAAGCCACAATAATTTGGGCTAGGCTTATAAATGCCTTAGGGCAGATAGCCTAGTATAAACCTATGAACCTATGAACCTATGACAAAGGACTCCATGCAAAAAAAAAAACAACTGAAACTCCCCCACTAGGTCACCCTAGGTGAAGAGACTCATCAAAAAGGTGGGTGCAGGAGAAGAGAAAGGTTGAACATGGATCTATCATTGTGTTAAATACTTAACTTTCATATCCAATGTTGTCTTTTCCATCAATGTCGGTTTCAATCAGTGGGACAAAGTCCCCAGCCATATAAAAAATTCTGGGAGGATCTATAGAAGAATATTTTGTGACAAGGTGTAGCCAAAAGAAGCCCTGGGCATGGACTGAATGTCCAACTTGTAATGAGAAACAAAGGTGTGAGGTCCCGCTCAAGTAGCTGCTGGACAAATCTAATGAAGCTGTAGAAAAGAAAGCCATAGAAGTAGCCATGCCTCTAGTTGGGGTGACCTTTAGGTTTACCACACAAACTCCTGCCTGTTAAGGTATAAGCAAAGAAAATACAGTCTGGCAGCCACTTGGATAACCACACTTTAGACACAGGTCTACCCAATCTGGATTTTGAAAAGGAAGCAAACAACTGATTGGATTATCTGAATGATTTTGTCATTTCCAGGTAAAGTCTCAATTGTCTATGCACATCCAAACAATGCAGAAAGTATTTGCCCTTGTTCAAAATATTTGGAAAATATACAGGAAGATGAATAGACCTATTCAAATTGTTCTCAGTGGCTACCTTGGGAAGAAATGAAGGTTTTATGTGAAGTGAGATCCTGTCTTTGTGGAACACCACATAAGGAGGAGTCTTATCCAGAGTGTAGCTTAGATACTCTCCTGGCTGAAGTAACAGCCACTTGGAACAAGATCTTCCAAGATAACAACTTTAGGTCTGATGCAGCAGAAGGTTCAAAGGAGGACCTGCAAGGACTTGCAACAAGAAAGTTAAATCCTAACAAGGGATAGGATGCCAAACAGGGGGGCATAAAGAAATGTGCCTTTGAGAAATGCTTGGAAATGTTTAGAGCAACCAAGGGAATACTATCCTTGTCAACATGAAAATTAGATATGGTTGTCATTTGTACTTTATTCATTGACAAAACTAGAACCTGAATTAAACAACTTGTCGAGAAATTCTAAAACTGACTCTATGGAAGCAGAAATAGGATCAGACCCTCAAGAATCCTCCCATAATGCAAAGTACTTCCCTTTACTTGAGTACACTTTCTTAGTAGATAGCTTTGTGATGGATTACTGGCCATCAAGGGAACTAGAGAAACCATGCAGTTAACTTGAGGGTCTACAGTTTGGGAAGATCAAGACAATGGATGAGAAATTAGGTGTGGAGTGGGATCCAGAACCCAAGGAGGGTATCTCAGAAGAGGCGAGAGAAAAAAGAACCACACCTGATTAGACCAGAAAGGAGATATAGGGATCACTGTCTCTCAGCAATGGGCTGCCTTCTGAAGAAATGTGGTTATCAGGGGAGCCAAAGGATAAGCATACAGGAGACCCTGGGGCCAAGCATACAGAAGAGTGTATTTGGGTGATTACCCCTGAGGAGGGACTAAGGCATAATAGGTGCTGCATATGGTGTTTGAGGGGGAAGCAAAAAAGTCACAACATGGAGTGCCCTAGTGCAGAAAAATCTGAGGTGCAACTCTCTGATTCAAAGGCCACTCATGAGGAAGAAGAATATCCCCGCTCGAACTGTTGGCCAGAATGTTGTCCCTCCCTGGGATGTGCCATGCAGTTGGAAACTGTTGAGATGAGACTACCCATTGACAAACCCTCATGGCCTCTTGAAAAAAGGAAATAAAATATTTTCCCCCAGTTTGTTCAGATACCAGATAACAGACATATTGTCCATGTGGATCAAAATCACACTACTGGAGTGGACATCCTGAAAAGCCTGCAATGCAAGAAGGACAGCCCTCAGCTCCAGGATATTGGCCTCTGCAGAAGCCCAGGATCCCTGAACCATCCTCTGTTTGAAATGCCTCCCCACCCAAGAAGGGAGGCATCCATGGTGACCATGGATGAAAGGTTTGAAAAAATGAACAGTCTCCTGTTAGTTGTTAGGAGTGACAGCAACCACCACCAAAATTGATTGTGACATGCTTTTGTAAATCTGTTAGGAAGGTCCATTGCATTGTGAGAGCCCATTGGAGAGCCTTCATGTGGAATGACAGTAAGAAGACCAACCCTATTGAAGCTGCCATGTGGCCTAAGAGTTTCAAAACCACACAAGCTGGAAGTTTTACAAGAGCAAGCAACAGATATTGCCTGGGATCAAAGACCAATGACTCTGGCACTAGTAAACTTGGCAATCTGGGTGACAGTATCCAGTGGTGCAGCTGTAGCATTGTCGCCTAACAGCAAGAGGTTCTGCGGTTCGATTCTTGGCTGGGGTGCCTTCTGTGCAGAGCCTGCATGTCCTCCCTGTGTTTGTTTGGGTTTCCTCTGGGTGCTATGGTTTCCTCCCACATTACAAAGACATGTGTCTGGAGTGTTTCTCCCCGGGCCTCTATTGAAAATTGGCTTTTTTACAAGTCAGACTTTCCCAGTAAACAAATCTTAAATAAATAAAATGGCAGCCTATGAACTCCAATGTCTGGACAGGTTGAAGACATGACTTTTGATAACTGACAGTTATCCTTAAATGGTTACACAACTGAAGTAAAGTGTCCCAGACCATGACTAGAGAAGCATTTGTGGGGGCAGTTCATTGCCAATCATCCAGGTAAGGAAAGACCTGAAATCCCTGCAGCCAGAGTCAGTTTACCACCACTGCCATACACTTGGTAAACACCCGAGGGGAGCAGTGGTGAGACTGAATGACAGGTCTTTGAAATGATAAAGATTAGCCCCCAACCAGAAGTGCAAGAATCTTCTGCAATGTCTCTCTATAGTGATATGATGGTAGGCATCCTTGAGATCGGTTGAGCACATCCAATTGTCCTTTGTCAACAGTGTTAGAATGGACTGCACCATGACCATCAGGAATTTTGTCTGTCTCATGAAGGGATTCAATTTGTTCTAGTCCAGAATAGTTCAGAGGCCCTTGTTCTTTTTTGGCACCAGAAAGAACCTTGAGTAGACCCTGAATCCTTGTTGGTCTGGTAGGACCTCTTGGATGACTCAATTTGCCAGCAGCTTCTGAATTTCTACCACTGTCTGCTGTGTTTGATGGGGTGGACTGTCTGGAAGATGTTTGTGACTGAAACTTTAAATTTCTTAAAAGGGAATGATATAGTCTCTGGATATGACTCTAAGACCCATGTGTCCATGGTGAGTTTATCCCAAGCTTCTGGATGAAGAGCCAAGCAACCCCTGACTGCTTCCAGAGCAAGACAGCCAGGTAACCCTTCAGAATTGCTGTAAGGCCCCATCAAAGAAAGCTCCACAAAAGCCATGATTTTGTGGACCAACCCTGCCTTGCAGGCAGTGCTCATTATGCCCCACCTCATCAAAAGGAGCATCCTGGGAAGGCTGCTGACATTTTCTAAAGAAGAGACATTTGCCCTCTTCTGATTCCTTATGAAAGTTTGCCAAGGGGTAGTAAAACATAATCCTGTGATGGACAACATCTTCCCATCTTGTTCACTGCTAGTAAGAGTGTCTTTAATCTTCTAGCCAAACAAGGAAGAATAATTGAAAGGAGCATTAACAAAAGATGCCTTGAAGCAGTCTAGGAAATTGCACAGCTGCATCCAAGTATGATGTCACATGGCAATGCTGGTGCCAGCTGCTCAGGACACTCCACTGGCTGTGTTTGAAATGATCATCATGGAAACATTGGCAATAGACTGAAGAATAGACAACTGAGTCTCCAGTGTCTTCTGAACCCCTGGAGACTGCTGTGTCTTAATATTCATGGACACTTCAGCCACAAGATCGCACTAAAGCCTTGTCAAGTAGGAAAGGTAGTTAAATGCCCTTAAAGCAAATATCGCTGAGGCATAAGAGCACTTCCCTAGTTGGTCCAAAGCCTGAGACTCTCTATTCAGGGGATGGACCATGAAACTGTCCTTGGAGATATACTTCTTTGTGGCGGCTGTCACCATGATCGCAACCATGGCCAGACTCTTACTCCAGTGCAGCCGATCCTTGGGTGAAGCAAGAATTTTGACAGGCTTCTTAGGAATGGGCTTTATCATGTCATGTTCTTTCCATGCCCTCTGGGACACTAGATCTATGAGTGCATCTGGAGGGGGGAGAAACCCTGGGCATGGATAGGCCCATGTTGAATGCCTCCAAAAATACTGACCCTCTGGAGAAGGGGCTTCAGTGGTGCAGCCTCCACACTTGTGAAGACGTCCCAATAGATTGTCAAAGGAGGCATCAATGCACAGTGACTTAGGGTACCCCTCTTCTTCCTTGAGGTCAGTATGCTCAGTGAGGGACGTATTGGGGGAGTGCAGGTGCTTCCTCTTGCCTGAGACCTCTCACTCTGGAGAATCTAGAGGAGAGGGGGAAGAGGAAGGGACTCTAACAAGAGGGATGGATTGAAGACAAACCAGCATGTGATATCCCAGAGCAGCCTGATGACTGGTTTCTAGCACAGATGAGAAGGTGGATGGAACACCAGCTGAAGAAGACTAACTCCTCTCCTTAGTGAAGACCATCCCCTCCATAACATCAAAGGTGGAAGCAGAAGCTGGCTATCCAATGCTGATAGCCCAGGATCCAAAGAGACCTGTGATGTACCCATATTTAGGGGAGCTATGCCCCACTCAGACATCAAGACCAGAGTTGAGCTGTTGAGGGCTAATGCCCTAAATGGGAGAGATAAACCCGAAGCAGGGATTACCAAACCTGTCCCAGGGACATCAGGCTCAACCCTATATCTGTGAGGTCCACTTGCTTCTGATACAGCCAGAATCAAAGAGACCAAGGTGTGAGTTAGAGCCAAACAAGCCATTGGATCTGACCCCAAAGGTGGAAACACAGCTAGGCTTGAAGACCTCAGATTCAAAAGACCCAAGGGAGGAAACCAGAAAGATGAAGCTGAGGTGCCAGGGAGGTATTTCAGGACCTGAAGGAATAAGGCCTAATTGCGTCTGAGCCTGCAAGAAGGACCTCATTAGCTGATCCAAATCTGAAGCTTTGATACTACCCACTGACCTTGATGACCGAGTGGATGAAGCTGTTGATGGGGGGTTGGGAGATTCACTTGTATGGTGAAGGGTCCACTGGTTGGATCTGAGCCAAAGAGACTCAGACTTGGGGTGGAGAAGGAGAAGACTCCAGCGACATATCTGGCAGAATGGAGGGAAGAAGGGGGGAAGCCACTTGAACTGATGGAGCCCCTTTTACCAAAAATAGACTTAGCACACTTAGAGCCAGAGCCAGAGCCTTACTTGAGGTCAGCACCAAGGGTTATCGGCTCCAAGAAATTGCAGCCTATACCTGTGCAGAGGCCGCTGGGGCACCTGAAGGTCTTGGAACCTTCAGGACTGGTTAGCCAGAAGAGGGTCCAGACATGGAGATAGAGAAGGACCTCTTATGGTCCTTTGGAGTCTTTAGAAGAAGGATAGTGCCACTTGTCAGAACCATCTTTTGAAGCTGAACAGTAATAGTCGTCAAGGAGGAAACCTTTCAAAACCAGCTTCGCCCTCCTCTCATTGACAACCCTCGACCCAAAACCTTCACAAATAAAGCAGAAGGAATTGAGGTAGGCAGCCCCCAAGCAATTTACACACTTTTCATGCACATCCCACGAAGGGAGCTTGTGCCCATGAGCAACACATTTCTTAAAACCCTTACCTATGGCTAAAGAAAAAATAAGCAAACTACACCACACAAAAACACTACACTAACACACAGCAAAAAAACTACCTATACTAATAAGGAAAGAAGACAAGGTAATCAGAAATTCTGTAAGGCAGGAAAAGCCACAAAACCAATAGTAATATAACTATACTCTTAAGGGTAGGAGAAGAAAGGACAACCAAAAAGCACACAAAGGATATACTGTGAACCACAGTCCATGGTACTTTCTGGCAGGTTTCTGTGACGTAATATCTTACAGAATCCATTTCTCTCATGATTTAGTTAGTGTGCTTGTTTTTCTCCTTCTGGCTGACATCCCCCTATACAGGAACAGAAAATTAAGTTAATTAGAGATCCAAAACAAGTATGTGTTCTCTCAGCTTAGCTACCCAATCTGCAAAATGAAAATTTCAGTCAGTTTACTCCCAACACCTATGGACAGAAAAAGTTACATTTTCTTTCATACAATTGTATGTATCAGCTGTACTCTTTATATTTTATATATAGTTGCTGCATTTCCCAGCATAACACAGTTGTAAATTAGATATAGTTCGTACTTCTCACAGAAAACAAACATAGCACTTAAGCATCTTTTCAATCACATATACATGGTTCATGTTCTACAGCCTTGCTGCTTCATAGCTGAATGTGCATCTTACAGATTTGTTATATTCAGACTACAAAATAATGGCAGACTTGTATAGAAACATCACAGTGAGTTTTACAACAGCACATTTTGGAAATGTAATGTCCTTTCTTTATCTTCACTGATTAACATAATGCGAACATTTGAAAGCCCTAATGTATGTGTAAACATTTCTGATTAATGTGGTTTATAACAGCTAAAATCAATCTGTATCTCAATGAACCTCAATTATAATTCTTAAAAGTACAGAATCTAACACTGCAATTAAACCTGATTCAGCCCTTAGTTAAAAAACAAAATATCATCATCATATATACCACACTTTTTTCCCATTTTCTACATGTAGTCTGGGTGTTGCGTCAGTTGTCATTATGTCTGTCAATTCAATGCCACTGTCCTACCTACTTTGACAGCCATGCCTGACTGTTGCAGGGCTTCTCTCACACAATCCATCCACCTCTTTGCTGGCTGCTCTCGTTTCCTGTTCCCTTCTTCATGTCTGTCCCAAATCTTCACCAGGTAATCTTCTTTTCTACACATATGGCCAAACCACTATAATCTGTTCTCTTTGACCTTGTCTGCATTACAGTTACTTTGGCTTCTGCTCTGATGTACGCATTTCTTCCTCTGTCCCACAGTGTGCATTTTACCACCCATATCAGGCAGTTCATCTCTATCACCTCTAGTTTCGTCAAGTGCTCTGCTTTTACTGCCCAGGTTTCTCTACCATATAGTAGCACTGGTTGCACCACTGTTTTGTACATCAGCTTGTTTGGCATTCTTCTGTCATATACTACCCCTGATACTCTGTGCCAGTTGGCTGCAGCCCCTTCTAGCTTTTACCACCTCATTCATATTTTCCTTCTCCTCAACCACACCTCCCAGATAATTGAAGGTACTAACCTGTTCCACTATTTTCCCCTTCTATCTTGATTCTCAGCTTCTTCTGATTTCCCCATTTGCTGCCAGTATGGATGTCTTATCTATACTTAGTTTCATCCCATGAGCCTTCAGTTTTGCATTCAATTCTGCTATCCTCTGCTGAAGTTCTTGCTCAGAGTCTGTCTGTAATGCCACATTATCTGCAAACAGCAGCTTTGTTCCTCTAGCCCCTCCGACCTGTTTTCTAATGTCATCTATCACCAGTATGAACAGCAGTGGGCTCAGAGCTGAACCCTGATGCACACTCATTCCCACTGGGAACCCTTGTGTGAGACCAAACACTGATCGTACTTGAGTCACTGAGTCCTTGTACATAGCCTGCACTAATTCTACCAATGTTTCTGGGATTTCGAACCACCATAGGACTGCCTAAATCAGCTTTCTTGGGAACTTGTCATATGCTTTCTCCAAGATTAGAATGCCTAGTTGGACTCTTTCCTTATGTCTGTCTTCTTTGCTGGTATCTAACTCGCACAGTAAACATTAGGTCAGTTGAGTTGCATCCTGAGCTGAATCCGAACTTCTCATCTGCCATCTTACTTTCTATTACTGTGCTTATTCATTCATCAGTCACCCTCTCAAGCATGTTCATGCAGTGTGATAGGAGTCTGATACCCTCTATACTGCCCACAGTTGTGACTGTTCCATTTTGTCTTGAACACTGGCACTACTATGCTTATTCTCCACTCATCTGGGATATACTTTTCTCTCCATACTGCTGTGAGTACCCTTAGGAGTCATTTTCCCCTATGTCACCCACCATCTTGATCATATCTGCTGCAGGTCATCTGAGCCTACTGCTTTCCATGACTTCATTTTCCTTAGTGCGGTTCTTACTTCTTCTGTGGTGAGCTGTTCCTCTTCTTTCATCATAGGCTGAGTCTGGAGCAACACAACTTTTTTTTTTTTTTTGAGA
The DNA here is from genome assembly GCF_019279795.1 of Protopterus annectens. NCBI lineage: Eukaryota > Metazoa > Chordata > Ceratodontiformes > Protopteridae > Protopterus > Protopterus annectens. The sequence continues at coordinate 1,707,631,341 of NC_056725.1, forward strand.
AGCTGCTGGAAGTACTCCTTACATCTGCCTTTCTGTTCTGTTGACTGGTAAGCAGGCTGTTACTCGCATCCATAAATTCTAGAAGATGGTAGAATGCCTCTGATGCCTTGTTCTTTGCTATTCCAACTCCTCTGTTAGCCTCTTTGTAAGCCAACTAGTATTCCTTCCTAGCCTGGTCCATCATTTCTAGCTCACACTTTTTCCTGCACTTCATCTTTCTTTTCATTCCTTATGCACCTTATTTCTATACCTGACTCGGCTACATATCTGTTTTATGCCACCACACAAGCTCTTTAGAGGTGCTGCCATTCTTCTTCAACTCCACTTATTTCATCTCTTTTCTGAGGGGCTAGAGTCCTGAGTATTTCCTTGAATTTTTGTGCTTTCTCTCCAGTCAACGTCTAGGACTTCAGCCTGGTCTCTGTTGACCTTAGAGTCTTCTCTGACCACTGCTTATAGTTAATTGTGACAATCAGTGGTTTATACTGTGAGCCAACTGTTTCACTGGGAATGACTTTACAGTTGCTGATTCTACCCCAGTGCCCTTTCCTTACTAGGAGGAATTCTAAATGAGTTGCATGCTGGCTACTCTTATATGTGATCTTGTGACTATTTCTTGCTGAACTATGTGTTGGCCACCATCAAGACATATGCCAGACAGAAGTCTAGAAGTCTGGGATGGCCTCTTCTTCTTCTTTATTCCTGTTGCCCTACCCATGCAGACACAGACAGTCCTCATATCCTGTTCTGTCTGTCCAGATATGCATATTCAGGTTACACATTATCAGCACCAATTCATGTTGTCATGCTTTATCTGCTATGTTCTGCAACTGCGGTCTGAATGCATTTTTTTCCTCACTATCACAACCCTGCTGTGGGGGAGAGGCTGAGATTATGAATAGTGTGGCGTCCTTACACCAGAGTATGACTGCCATGAGTCTGTCACTAATTCTGATGACATTCTTCACAGTCTTCTGAAGCCTCTTCCTCACCACAATTCCCGCACCATTTCTAGTCTGTTCTTCTCCTGAGTAGTAGACTATGGATTCCAAGCCAAGTGGTTTTGCTGCACTCCCCTTCCATCTTTTTTCCTGGATACATAGGATGTCCAGACTTCTCCTTACAGGCATGTCATCCACTTCTGAGCTGCATCCTGTCAGTGAACCTCTATTGAATGTAGCAATTCTTAGTTCATGTTGGGCAGGTTCATTGGTTTTATGTCTAGCTTTCACTCAACAAACCTACTTCAGGTAACCTACGTGGGCAGTAGCTCATTAACCCAAAGCTTCTGGGCTTTATGGCTGGTACACACTGGCCAATAGAGGCACATACACTCCTCCCACCATTAGCATGGGTCCTTTGTGTAGGTCAGAGTAGGCCTGGTCCTCAACCCATGGCCATTTGTTGACATTAGTCAACACTACCAAATCACCTACAGCCAGTTTTTACACAGTCGAGTGGCTAACTCTGAAAATAGAGTGCAGTCTGTGGTCCATGTTCTCCTATATTGAGAATACTGTTCACCACAACTGATGCCAAAAGCAGTTAGTCTATACAACTCTTCCCCTGTAGGCAACAGTTAGAGTCTGTGTTGCTGCTCAGAACTCTATTCTTTGGTGAGTTTGAGGTGGAAACACTCTGCATGTCTTTTGGAAGGTGGGAGGAACCCCACAGAGACATAGCAAGTGCATACAAACTCCATACAGACACTGGTAGGAGGTCAGGATTGAACATTGTACATTGTTCAGCATTGCATGCAGTGACCATAACCATTATGCCAACTGGTCTCTTAAAACAATATACTATATATATATATATATATATATATATATATATATATATATATATATATATATATATATATATATATATATATATATATATAAACAGACACATGCATACATATACAGAAATGCTATTATGCCCAGAAAAGTTAAAAAAAGGCTTGTTGACAAACCTGAGCTATTCAATAAACTCACTGGAGCTGTAACCTAATTTACCAACTTGTTATCAGTATCTACCAAACTTATAATACACTGCCACTTGGGTTACACCCAATGGGAGAACTAGGTGTTGCATCCATGGAAAATGAGCCTTTAGAGAACACCTACTGCCAAGTGGGACTCAGCAATGAGCAGCGTGGGATTAATGTGAGTGAGTGAGTGAGTGAGTGAGTGAGTGAGTGAGTGAGTGAGTGAGTGAATGTGTGTGTGTGTGTGTGTGTGTGTGTGTGTGTGTGTGTGTGTGTGTGTGTGTGTGTGTGTGTGTGTGTGTGTGTGTGTGTGTGTGTGTGTGTGTGTGTGTGTGTGTGTGGAGGCACACATATTTCCATGGTTAAGTATCAGTTGTGGAGCTCAGTGGACTTAGCAAGGGAAGAAATGTGCATGTGTAGGCTACTGCACTCCACAAGACTCCCTATTGTCCTGCTCCCTACCATCTGATTTTAGCCACTGAAGGAATGACCTGTAGACTGGGCTTCCTGTGCCAGAATGAGCATAGTGCCCTCATCTAGCCAGAGATTGTCTGTATCTCTCCTCTCTAAAAAGAGTGGGCTGATTAGGTAATGGTAGTTGAGCTATCTGGTAGGGTCCTGTGGGGAAGGAGGGATTTAAAAGTTTGAATAGAAATATTGCATGCACATTTTACAAATGCTAAATACCAGCTGCACCTGAGTTTGAACTGAAATCTGAATATCACACCTATTGATTTCTCAGCAAGCACCATTTGATGACAAGTTGTAAAGTCCATGTACCAGTACATTAAATAACTCATCACTTTTATTCTGACACTGTGCATGTATAAATATAGAGACAGCTTCTTAAAACACATCATCATTCTGACGTGCATAATGTATATAGCTCTCATTGGCAACAAAATAAACAATTATGCTAAGAAGGCCCACATCATATACTTCAGTAATGCTACAAATTATTGGGCTTACACCTGATATTTGCATCAGGTAGTCAACACATTATTAATCTATCATAAACTATTAAAATGATTTTTCTAAAGATCTTCACTAACCATTTTAATTGTGCACTTCATAGTATTTCTAAGCTTCACTGGTCTGTACTAGGCTAACAACTACTGGGACCTTTTTAAGCCTAGCCATACATCCCAAATCTCTGACAAGTTCTGGTACCCTTGATAAGTGTAAGGAGGGGTTTGGGAGATTAAACATTTACAAGCAGGGGTGTATGAGATGAACCATTTACAGGCTGCTTGTGTCCATTAGAGACACAGGTGCTAAATCAAGGATGAATTCACTTGAGATGAGTTAGGGAAGGAACTCTGCTTCACATGGATGATGAGCCTGTTCCAGAGAGGGGTAGTCTCTGAAATGCCTTTCTGTCCCTCCAGGTCCTATTTAAATCACCGGCAAGGTTTAAATCTTTAGAACAGATAATTCGGGTGCTGTTGGTTTTGTTTTTGTGGATGTGTAGGAAGTCCATCAGAGTGGGGTCTGACAATGCCTTGTATGCTAGCAATAGATGTCATCTCAGTCTGTAGGAGATGGAATACAGGGATAGAACTTAGAGGTGATCTGCAGAGGACATGTTATATATGCCCTGTATTATTTTGGTGAGGAACCTCTGAGGATGTTCCAATTGTTGGATTTGCCTGGTTGGGTACATACCTAATGGGGCATTGTACTCAATGATAGGTCTGATGAATGCTGAATATACTGGAACAATGACTTTCTTGGATCTTTGTTTATAATTTGCACAACATAGAATAATCTCCTTACTACCATAGATACATAATGGGTCAAATGCTAAATTACTATCTATTTGTGTGCCCAAGTCCCTGACTACTGGGTCAACTCTTAGCAGTCTGTTGTCAGCATGATAGTTACCCGGGATGACAGACTTTCTGAAGGATACTATTATGTATTTCTTGGCATTTAGTTTAGTCCATGGCTCTGACACCTGTTATTTGTCTGTGTCAGCCCTTCTTAGAGAGCATTTGTGTCACTGAGGGATTCTATCACTACTCCCAATTTTCCGTCTTCTGCAGATTTGGTCAGCCAGTGGAGCTTGACAATGACCTTGACTTCAGAGAAGTAGATGCCAAAAAGGAGTCCCAGGACCAATCCCTGAGGGACTCTACTGGTGACTGGGCTCTTTGAACTGAGGTTGCAGACATAGCTAAATGATGCCTTGTGGTTGTTCTTGGCTTCAGAGGCCAGAGCTACCTCAAAGTTGACTTTGGTGGACTTTATTTGTCCTCTGAATTGTTTGTTTAGTTTGAAGAGAGCACTTTTATCCTGCTGGGTGCTGCATCTCCTACTTTTTCCCATGATTTTTCCCCTCTGTTATAAAGCCTGGGTCCTGCCTGTGAGCCAGGGGGTCCCTATCAGATGATTGAGATTTCAGAAACTCAAAATTCACATGGTCGAGACCAATTACTTGACTTTTTGAAAACCTGAAGCTTTTGAATGGAGATTGCGATACAGTGAGGATTGGGAAATTTACCTTTTTCCCCACTGTAGTGCGATCTCGGAATTGGTATATATAATTTGCAGGAGGTGTGGGGGGTACAAGTTGCTTGCCGCCCCCTGCAAAAACATAAAAAAGGTATATTTTTGTGTTTTTTTTTTTTTTTGAAATTTGAGTTTTCAGAAACTTGACCATAATAATTTTGAGCTTCTGAAAACTCGATCTTCTGACATAGACATGAACCAGCTGGCTATCTACCAGGTGACATAAGGGTTATATCTCATGTTTTGAGTTTATCAACAATGCCCAAGTGGGGTACTGTATCAAATGCCTTGGCCAGGTCACTGTAGACAGTGTCAACTACTTTGCCATCTTCCATTGCTTTGGTGATCTTCTCAAATAAGTCCATCAGAATGAATAGGCACAACCTGCACTTGATGAAAACAAACTGGGTTGGGTCCAGTATCTGGAGGTTTCCTATGTCATTATTGATCATTTCCATGATAATACTTTCCATGGCTTTGCATATGAGACTAGTGACACTTATAGGTCTGTATTTTCTAGGGTCAATAGATGGCCCATCTTTGTGCAGAGGGGTGATGGTCGCTGTTCTCCAATCATGAGACATGAAGCTTGTTTGAAGGCTACAGTTAGGGCCTGATAGGTCATGTTTTAGGCTATTTAGAAGGCAGCCTGGGATACTGGGGGGCTCCATCAATGCAGTGTTCTTGGCCTTAGCGAGAGCATTGAGGACCTTTTCCTTAGTGATAGTAGAGGGAGTTATATTTGATGGTATTCCTTGAGGAGGGGCTGGGGTAGAGAGATTGGGGGTAAAGTTAGAGATACAGTTCTCTGACAGTTGGTTTACTATATCTTCTGGCTCAGTATAAGTGACTCCTTTAACAATGAGCTCTACACACAATTGTGTATTGACATTGAGGTTGCAGACATAGCTAAATGATGCCTTGTGGTTGTTCTTGGCTTCAGAGGCCAGAGCTACCTCAAAGTTGACTTTGGTGGATTTTATTTGTCCTCTGAATTGTTTGTTTAGTTTGAAGAGAGCACCTTTATCCTGCTGGGTGCTGCATCTCCTACTTTTTCCCATGATGTTCTTCGTCTTCCCTTGCTGCAGTCCTGACTATTGGGTATAGTCCGCGTCCCAGTCGGCCCGAATACCAGAGTATAAGGCTGACGTCGGTCATGGCGCTTAGACTGACGCCAGTGCCAGGGTACTACGCGCATGACCACGCCATTTCCTCAGTCTTTTTGCCGCATGGTCCGATGCAGAAGCAATTTTGCGAGTGCAGGTTGGCGTTTGAGATTTTCTCCAAAACCGGAGTTTCAGACCGAGTACAGAGTTGGTTAAGTAACCGCTAGAACATTTTGGTTTTTCTTGCCTCAGTATATTACCGGATGTCAGAAAAGTGAATAACTGTATTTCTTGTGGGAAGCAGATACCGATAGGGATTATCATACATTGTGTATACCTTGTTTAGGGCCTGAGCACGACGTTGTTGGTTGCCGCTCTTGTGCTAGATTTAATAAGCGCACTATTAAGAGGAGGCTTGATTGTGCTAGGTTAGTGTTTGGGAAGCTGCCAATTATACTATGCCGCCGGATGCTCCGGCCTGCTTCATCTAAGAAGCGCAAGGACAAAACAGTGAAGTCTAGGGTGAGGAACCGCAGTCCCGGACGGTCCTTTAGAAGGCTCAGGGAGCCAGAGGTTTTGCCAGGAGTCTCTATGGAGTCTCAGGCAGATACTTTACTGTTACAGGATGTGCCCTCTCAGGAAGTAGGCCAGGCTGAGGGGGCTTCTCAGGTAACTGTTCTTCCTCTCTTCCCAAGGTAGTTAGGGCCTCCTTCTGTTTCCAGAGCTTCTTTTAGAGGAAGGCCAAGTTCAGCTTCTGTAGGGGCTTCTCCTAGCATTTCGGCTCTGTGCCTAAGAAACATATGCTTAAAATGGCTGAAGATTTGATTACTCTGATTAGAGGTTCTATGCCCCCACCTGTGTGGGGTCATTTACTGCAGTGTTATAACTTGATATTACTTGTGAACCTTTGCTATCTCTGAAAAAACAAAACAAAAAAAAATCTTGCTTTTTCCCACTTTTCTGAGATTTAAAAAAGTTCAGTTACAGGCTTGCTGTTCCTGAACTGTTTGTAAGTTTCTGTGAGGCCATTTTTGCTTGGGCTAAAGGAAAGTTTCTCTGTTGATCAGTGGCAGTGAAAAACATTGAGCAGCTCCCCTGCCCCCCGTGGGAGTGGTTACTGACTTGAAACTGTAGTTTTATTGACCAGTAGGGGTCATTTCCAAAACTCCTTCATCTTCCTCTCTAAAACCTAGTTGCCTCATGGGTTTGGCTTCTTTTCAGGCTGGTTGGCTGTTGGTGAAGCACCCACCAAGAGGAGAAAACGCTGAGAGAAGAAGGGAGCCACTTTTGAGATTTTAAGTATTTTTTCTCTGTTTATCTGCTAAGTTTTTCTGCATAGTTGCCTAGTTTGAGCATTTTCTGGCTTGTTAAACTTGATTTCTGCATTAGTAGCTGTATTTAGAGCACAACCAAAAGCTGTTTACTGAATTTCCTGTTTGCACTTAATTTTAAAATTGTTTTTTCTCAAAACTTGCATATTTTCTGTCTTTGACCTAGCACTCTTGTGTGGGGTCATTTACTGCACTGTTATAACTTGATATTACTTGTGAACCTCTGCTATCTCTGAAAAACAAAAACAAAAAAAAATCTTGCTTTTTTCCCACTTTTCTGAGATTTAGAAAAGTTCAGTTACAGGCTTGCTGTTCCTAAACTGTTTGTAAGTTTCCGTGAGGCCATTTTTGCTTGGGCTAAAGGAAAGTCTCTCTGTTGATCAGTGGCAGTGAAACACATTGAGCAGCTCCCCTGCCCCCGTGGGAGTGGTTACTGACTTGAAACTGTAGTTTTATTGGCGTGTGGGTCAATTCCTGGCTCTTTCCAGCCCCTGCTATCAAGCACGCTTTAGCGCGGAGTTGCCACTAGAGCAGAATCGGGCAGCGCCGGTTTAACAAGGTTCAACTTTTTCTGGCTCCATAAAGTCTGTTCTTCATTTTTTCCCTTAGAACTGCTCTACTAGTATTCTAAACAGTATATCCCTTAACTAAAAAGCGCAGCACTTGTTCCTAAAAAGCTTTTTAAAAAAAAAAAGCTCAGCACTTGTCTTAAAAGCATCTTCTTTTCAGGCTTAGCACTTCTGTATTATACAAAGTCCCTCACTAGTGAACCCCCCCCAGGAGTACCCACTTCCTTACTAAGTCCTCTCTCATTCAGTTACACCCCAAACTTCTTAATTTCTCTAGCATGTCGAAGAGCCAGATGCTGGCGTCCTCTCCTGTCCAGTGGTGAATCTGGGAATATTGAGGCAATGTTACAATTGCCTCATGTACACAGACAACCCTCTCCTCCTCCCACATAACACAAATACTTGCGAGAGATGCAGCTATTTAGCCATACTGGAGGCTGAGCTCTCTCAACTCAGGACTGGCAAGACCAGACAGGAAGAGAAGGCAACTACACACACCACAAAACCAGTCTCACATAAAGCTATCACAACAATGAATCAAACACATAAACACACAAAGACATACTCGGAGGCTCTGAGCAAAAATTTACCTAAACAGCAGAGGCCTCCAAAGCAGACACCCAAGCAACCGCCACCTCATGACACACCACAGGCAACACATAAAACACAAAATCAGTGTGCAAAGCAGTCACAGCCCTTAAGGCCAAATACAACACCAAACATACTTGTCATAGGTGACTCCATAGTCAGACACACTGACGTCCCACTCACCAGGCTGAACAAGGAGAGGGTCACAGTAAGCTGCCTATCGGGCTAGAATCCACCACATAACACAAGCACTGGTCACTCCACAGCAAGTACAAATATGACACAGTCATTGTCCATGCTGGTGTGAGCGACCTGAGACGCACCTCCTGGACTACATGAAAAGAGACATAGAGGAGCTCTCTGATTATGTAGCCCAGGCAGGTATGACCCTGACCCTGAGCAGTATCCTTCCTTCACCAAGAATGATGCCACAACATAGAGACAGGATGATCAGCTTTAACAATTGGCTTAATTTCTGGTGTCATTCAAAGGGGATCCAGTGTCTGTCTGCCTGGGATGACATGCTTGACAAGCCACGCTGCTTCGCAAGGGACGGCTTGCACCTGTCACCCCTGGGATTCTGGATATTGGCTAATGCTCTTGCCACCCCCATAGTGCCTTTTTTAGGCAAGGCTCAAATTCTAAACCTACCACCCTAGAAAACAAAAATGGGAAGAAATTAAGGGTAATGCTGCTCAGTGCCAGAAGTCTAAATCTCAAAATGCACGCACTCGAGGCCCTTCTCAGTATGGAGAACATCGATGTCTGTGCTGTGACTGAAACCTGGTTCAAGGCTCCTGAGAGCACCCCGGCACTATCAGGTTTTACCTCATATCATGCGTTCCGGCCCCAAAACCCGGACCACACCACAAAAGGAGGGGGTGTATCCAAATTCATCAAGGATACCCACACCTCCAGGTTGGTGGCAACGCACGAAGCATCGGAAACCATCCAGGTGCAATTAACCATAGGCAAAACTGCTCTACAATTTGTAGCATGCTACAGGCCACCCTCTCAAACTCAGGAACCCCACACAGCCTTCCTGAAGACACTGGAGGGTATAAATGTATCTCCAAACACCATTATATCGGGTGACTTCAACTACCCGAATATAGACTGGGAACATTACTCAAGCCCAAACTTTCTAGCCCAAAGGTTTCTGGAGTTCATAAATTCAAATGCCATGGAACAACTAGTCACCGTTCCCACAAGAGGAGAAAATATACTAGATCTCATCATCACAAACATGGGGACAAAATGCTCCACACCAGAAGTATATCTCTCATTGGTGAGATCAGATCATAAACTAATCTCACTGGATATCCACATCCCGCCCCACCCCAAACAAAAGACCACAGTGAAGAACTTCTCTAAAGCAAACTTCACACTACTCAAGACTGGTGTGGTATCCTTCAAGGCCCCCGAGCCAGTGGAAACCACAACCCAAGCTGCGGAAGCCCTTACAAATGCCTTCTACTAACACCTCCAGGACTGCATGGATCAGGCAATCCCTAATAAAACCAAGACTCTTTCCACCAAGGGCAAACGTCCAGTCTGGTGGACCCCAGCCATAAACAAACTTTACAATAAGAGGAGAAAGCTGTTACATGATAGAGCAAAATCCATAAAAGAGAAGACACCTTTGATCATTATTAGTAAAAAAATATGAGCACTCATAAAATCATCCAAGGCCAACTTTGAGAGAAAAATTGCTATAGATTCAAAAGACAATCATAAGGCCTTCTTCAGCTATGTTAGAAACCTGGGTGGAAACTCCCAGATATGCTCATAATTAGTCCAAAATGATACAAAAAATCACTGAACCCACAGACATTGCCAACATACTGGCAGACAGGTTCAGTGCAAACTTCACCCCCCTCTCCCCCCCAAAAGGAGAGATAACTATCCCAACGGAGTGCAGCCTCCCAGACATCTCCAATGCGCAGGTGAAAGCTGCTCTCTCTAAAGCTAAAAACACAGCATCAATGGGACCGGATGGTGTCCCCGGCTGTGTGCTACATGAACTCAATGAGGAACTAAACCCGCACATAAGGCAGCTGTTTAATCTTAGCCTTACCACAGGATACGTGCCCAAGGAGTGGCATACGGCAACTGTGGTCCCACTCCACAAAGGCGGTGCCTCTACGGACCCTGGTAATTACCGCCCCATAAGCTTAACAAGCCTGGTCTCTAAAGCTATGGAGAGGATCATAATGGAGCTCATAAACAAAGACATAGGGGACTTGCAGACATTGGACCCGACCCAGTTTGGCTTTGTCAAGGGCAGATCATGCCTTTTGTACTTGGTTGACTTCTTCGAAACAGTCACCAAGGCCATTGATGAGGGAAAGGCAGTCCATACAGCCTACCGTGACCTTGCAAAAGCTTTCGACACAATACCCCACTCGGATATTATAGAGAAACTTACCAGCTTAAATGTAAACCCATATGTCACAAGATGGGTTGCAAACTGGCTAAAGGACAGAACCCACAGGGTTAGAGTAGTTGGCACCATGTCAGACTCCAAGCCAGTCACAAGTGATGTCCCACAGGGCTCAGTCCTTGGCCCCCTGTTGTTCGGCATCTACTTCTCAGAAGTACAGGCTAACATAGGAGGACTATGGCTGACAAAGTTTGCAGATGACTGCAAACTGGGAGCCATAGTGGAAAGTACATCGGACACAGATATCCTTCAGAGGGGTCTCACGGAAACTGATAGCTGGTGCCAGAGCCATGGCCTGAAGTTAAATGCCAAAAAATGTATAGTCATACCCTTCGGGAAAAACAAGGTAACCCCAAGCTACCATATAGGTGGCAATCCACTAAGCACAGAAGAGGTTATCAGGGACCTGGGGACCCAGGTTGACAGTGGCCTTTCTTTTGACACTCACATTGCTAAAGTGGTTAGAAAAACCTTCTACATTGCCCACCTGATCATGAAGGGATTCACATCCAGATCAAGTGAGGTCATTGTTCCCCTGTACTCTTCACTTATCAGACCAATGATAGAGTACAATGCCCCATTCAGGATGTATCTCACCCGACACCTGCAGCAATTGGAGAGACCCCAAAAGTTCCTCACCAAAAGGATAAAGGGACTCCAAAATCTGTCATATGCTGCCAGACTGAAGAAACTCCAGCTCTATTCAGTCGCATACCGCCTGCTCAGAGGTGACCTGTGCCTGACATACAAGGCCATGTCCAACCCGGAATTAATGGACATGCTCCACCTCAAAAATCCAAATCTACCAGATCCACTAGAGCAAGCGACTTAAACCTTAGCACGGATATAAATAGGACATGCTGGAGGGATAGATTTGTCACCCAGAGACTCCCTATGTTGTGGAATAAAATCCCGGTCCATGTGAGGCAGAGCACCTCGCTGGCTCTGTTCAAGAGAAATCTTGACCGGTGGATGGGAGATCGTAGGTTTACCCCGGGAATCATCTCTGTGTCACTGCTGGACAGAGGCACAACAAACTAATGGGCACAGTATTTTTTTAACATAAGGGGTGGCGTAAGCCACAAAAACTCTGGGCTAGGCTTATAAATGCCTTAGGGCAGATAGCCTAGTATAAACCTATGAACCTATGAATGGAGATTGCGATACAGTGAGGATTGGGAAATTTACCTTTTTCCCCACTGTAGTGCGATCTCGGAATTGGTATATATAATTTGCAGGGGGTGTGGGGGGTACAAGTTGCTTGCCGCCCCCTGCAAAAACATAAAAAAGGTATATTTTTGTGTTTTTTTTTTTTTTTGAAATTTGAGTTTTCAGAAACTTGACCATAATAATTTTGAGCTTCTGAAAACTCGATCTTCTGACATAGACATGAACCAGCTGGCTATCTACCAGGTGACATAAGGGTTATATCTCATGTTTTGAGTTTATCAACAATGCCCAAGTGGGGTACTGTATCAAATGCCTTGGCCAGGTCACTGTAGACAGTGTCAACTACTTTGCCATCTTCCATTGCTTTGATGATCTTCTCAAATAAGTCCATCAGAATGAATAGGCACAACCTGCTCTTGATGAAAACAAACTGGGTTGGGTCCAGTATCTGGAGGTTTCCTATGTCATTATTGATCATTTCCATGATAATACTTTCCATGGCTTTGCATATGAGACTAGTGACACTTATAGGTCTGTATTTTCTAGGGTCAATAGATGGCCCATCTTTGTGCAGAGGGGTGATGGTCGCTGATCTCCAATCATGAGACATGAAGCTTGTTTGAAGGCTACAGTTAGGGCCTGATAGGTCATGTTTTAGGCTATTTAGAAGGCAGCCTGGGATACTGGGGGGCTCCATCAATGCAGTGTTCTTGGCCTTAGCGAGAGCATTGAGGACCTTTTCCTTAGTGATAGTAGAGGGAGTTATATTTGATGGTATTCCTTGAGGAGGGGCTGGGATAGAGAGATTGGGGTAAAGTTAGAGATACATTTCTCTGACAGTTGGTTTACTATATCTTCTGGCTCTGTATAAGTGACTCCTTTAACAATGAGCTCTACACACAATTGTGTATTGACATTGAGGTTGCAGACATAGCTAAATGATGCCTTGTGGTTGTTCTTGGCTTCAGAGGCCAGAGCTACCTCAAAGTTGACTTTGGTGGATTTTATTTGTCCTCTGAATTGTTTGTTTAGTTTGAAGAGAGCACTTTTATCCTGCTGGGTGCTGCATCTCCTACTTTTTCCCATGTTTTTTCCCTCTGTTATAAAGCCAGCTGATGTTGTGATTCCACCAGGGTTGCTTGTTTTTTTAAGTTAGTTTTGTACTTATTCCTGGTTGGTACAGTTGTTTCTATGCAGCTATTAGAATGCTTGTATAGGGTTTCTGTGAATAGTTCTGTATAGGCAGCAGTGTTCCCAGGGTTTGGGGGTGGCTTGCAATTTTGCCAGGTTATCACTTAATAGTATGAAGTTAGCCTTAGAGTATTTCCTGAACATTCCAGGTTATCTTGGGTTCCAGGTGTGATGATGGGAGGTATTGCCAGCTATGCCAGGAGAAGTACGGTCTCTCTTCAAGAAATGTCAGCACAGCTAGTTGGAATTTAGTAAAGAATTATATATTTGAATATCAAACTGATTTGTACAAATGCTTGTGTTGAAAATACATTTGTAAAGTTGCTTGTGTTAAAATGTACCAACAGTGGATCCTGACTGTATTGTAACTGAATTAAATACATATATATGTTAACAGAAGATACTGGAAGAGAAGAGGTTAAGCTCAGCTCCAGCTATCTTTGGAAAATAGTAAGAAATTAAAATAATGAGCCTAGGCCATTTTTGAATGAAGCAGGAGATGCAATGTCTATAAGAAGCATGATTTGTTAGTCTCTGTAAGAGGGGTATAAGTTTGTAATTGTTTTATGACTTCCAGAAGCTGCACCAGATCTAAGCGATGCTCTTGTGTGTGTGTGTGTGTGTGTGTGTGTGTGTGTGTGTGTGTGTGTGTGTGTGTGTGTGTGTGTGTTATTGACATGTAGGTGCTAAAATCCTAGCAGTTTCTAGCAATCAGGGGTTGCATGGGAACCATAAGTCAGATGACCAGATGTATGTGATGTCATTCTTTACAGAAATAATGTTTTAATATTAGGTGAGACAGAAGTCTTAGGGCAGTCTGTTTTTTGGAACCTGACATAGAAGGATCCCTCCCCTACTTCATCTTGCCTTGTGCTATTAAGTAGGTAAGAACAGTAATTTTCTAGATCAGTTGGAAAATATAGTGAGACTAGTTAATTACTGTTTTTTTGTAACTGTGTGAATCTTTCTAGCTGTCTTACTTTTAATATTTCTTGTGACTGTAACTCTGGTGTTTACTGTAAATAGAAATTTTGTATTTTTATTTTCTTTTATTATTTATTACTAAATATATTTAAAATTTTCATTGTGGCTGGTCCTTTAGAGAATATTTTAAACTTTGAGAGTACTTATATCTATTGGTGACACTGTGACCGATCCTAAAGCCAGGCTGTTTGGTCAACATTACCATTTGTATTGATATTAATTTCACTCAGTATAATTGGGTATCCTTGCAAGAGCCTTAGGTAGCTGGCTTTGTAATGTCTGGTGGCAGTGATAATTACCTTATAGTCTGGGAAGAAGGGGGTACAGCAGGCAAATCTGTACCAGCCTTTCCCAGGTGTGTGTGTGTGTGTGTGTGTGTGTGTGTGTGTGTGTGTGTGTGTGTGTGTGTGTGTGTGTGTGTGTGTGTGTGTGTGTGTGAAAATCAAATCTTGCAGTGTGTGTCAGCTACTTGAAGCAGGGACATGAAGCACTGGTTTCACAGACAGAGTGCTGGAGACCTTGACTTAGACACTCAGCTGAGGACTTAACAATATAGCTGTACTAGTAGGGAGCCTTACTGGGGCCCTGGAGGAAGACAGATATAAAGAGATCCAGACCCTGGGCTGACTGTGTTCCCTGCATGCTCTTAAGGGAAACTGTGCTTGATGCAGAGACGTCTGAATCTGGAAATAATGAGTGTATCAATTTGTATTCCAAGTGAACGTGTCCCTCTCCAGTGTCTGTGGTGAGGATTCAGGCTCCTTGATTGCTGGCCCAGAGTGGGGACATCACACCAGGTTTTATTTTTACTTCAAGGGAGACAATTTTGTAGTCTGACCCTACCAGAGCAGACATTACACTAGGGATTGTACAGTGCTTTTCCTTATTAGTGTGGACTGGATCCAGTATGTTTGTACCCCTGGTTGGTGTTCTGACAGTCTGGTCCATGGAGTTTGTTTTCACAAAATCCAGGAATTTCTGTACCTGCATGTTTGATGTTGTATATGATTCCTAGTTAATAGTGGGGTAATTAAAGTCGCCTATGAATATAATATTGGGTTGGATAGTGAGTGTCTCTAGTAAGCTTAAATACATGTTATGGGTTTCCTGGGTCATAGTGGGGGACCTATAGCTTGCAAAGAAGTGGTATGGCATTTTGCCTCTGGTGATTTTAACATGGAGTAGGCTAAGTTTATCATTCTGTTTGACCAGCTTTGAGGTATATATTTATGTTAATCAAGACAACTCCAACTTTAGTCCCTACCTGTGTAGTAGCTGGTCTAAATGTGTGAAGGGCATCATAGCCTTGCACTGCCAGGGTGCTCTCCATGGCTTTAAACTATGTCTTGATGACTGCACAAACTTCTGCATTCTCTAGGATAAGAAGAGCTTGTAGGACTGGAGTTTCTTGTTTAGACTCCTAGCATTGAGCCGTAACAGCCTTAGATTTTCTTGCTTTTGATTTGCTATGTCTGCAGTATTTTCAGTTTGGCATTGCCTAAAAAAAAGCATTATGGGGGAAGACAAATGTTTTAACCAATTTTTGAAAGCTCATAAAGGTGAGGTACAGACCAAGCAGTATGGTCTGTTGACTATCTTCTATACTGACAAATATTGCACTCCCTTAGAATGACACCAGAAAGTAAGCTAATTAATAGTCAGTCATTTTCTGTCCATATTGTGCCATCATCCCTGGAGAAGGTAGAATGTTGCTCAATGCTAGGCTTATACCAGCTTGGGACATGTATTTTGAGACATCCCTCATGTCACTCTTCATTCATTTACACCCACATGGACTATGACCGAGTCATGCTAGTATTTGTGGTCCAATTACTGAGTACATGCAGAATATGGTGGATCCTGGTCCCTGATAAACAACTGACCATAATTTTCTCCAGGGACATAGTGTGTCACACAATGGAGTCTCCAGTGACCAGAATGTTGGGTTGTGTGGTGACTTGCATTAGGGCTTAGAAATAGAGGCTCTATGAAATGTGGCTGTATGTGCTGATGTGGGTGTTGTTAGAAAAAGTGCATTTGGGGCTGCTGAGGGCATTTTTTATATGTGCTTCATCTAGGAGGTCTTTGGTGTTTAGGAAGGTTACATTTAAGTGACTCAGCATACATGGATCTATGTGTCTACTTCATACTGTGCGTGATGGGTGCAGTGTGTGTACTACTGACAATGTGATTGACATTAGGAGTGCTTTCATCATATCAGTTTGTTTGAGAATTAGCTGATTGTCAGGAAACAGGAGGCAATTACCTCAGGATGCTCATATCCACCAAACTAGTAATGGAGATAATGGGAAAGTTCATATCCATGATAACAGGCTCTTTTTTATTGATTAGACAATTATGGTGAGAATGCAGAGTAAATTCGGGAGTATCTGGTTTGCAACTCTGTTGACAGTGCTTAACACTGCCCAAACTAGTTGCCCTGTGTTCAACTAGGTCTTGTTGAAATTGCAAGGATTCTTTTACAGGAAAAATGCCAACTCAAAGTGCCCACATCTATACAGAGCACTAATAAACACTTGATGGGAAACTACTAAAGTAGATCCTGATGATTTATGGATGAAGTTTTTAGGGAGATATTCTGAAGGAAGGTTAGACAGTAGCTAATCAAGCAGTACTTACTGAAAAGAAATAATTAGCTCTGCCAAGAATGATGAATAGTGGAAATGTACCTAATTGTATACTACCTGGGTTCTACTAGCACCAGTCTCACCACAGCTTCACACTGCTGGGATATATTGGCCCCTTTGCTTCTTCTCTCAATAATCCTAAGATGAGAAACAGGCTTCATCTTCCAAACTAGTAATTGACTTTATATAATGATTGCCAATAGAATTAGCTGCATTTCCAGCACAAGTGAGCTTCCAAACAGCAACCTTCACAAACTGGATACAGTTAGAAGTTCAGTTAGGATCCAACCACACACTCAGCAGGATTAGTTGCTTATTTGTACATAGTAAATTAACTTATCAGACTCCGCTGAAATGATTAACAAACTAAACATTTCATTTTTGAATACAAATATTTGGTTGCGTTCTCTTTGGTCAAACATTCAAAATGTTGAAATTGTTTTGCTTGCTTAAGAGATTGAATTCTCTTAATGTTGGCTTTTTGAGTGTGAAATCGCAGTGCAATGGAGAGTGGGATATTTATGTATACTTAATGGGAAATCTTTACATGGGAATTAAGAATGGTACCTTTCAAGTACCAAATGGATAAATCATTTACCCTCAGCTTTTGGTTAAGTTCTCCAACACCTTAGAAAGCAATGCTTGTTTTTTTATGTTAGGAAATTATAGTTAATTTACTAAAGAAAGAAAAATCCAGTCATCAAATAAGTGAAATTATCAAGCATGAAAGCCATTTTAAATTCCCCTTTGATTCCATCTTGCAGCGGAATGTACTGAGAAGTTTTTTTTTATTTTTCGCTACAACACAAAGTCACATCCTAACCTCCTTTCTGTCTTTTCTCTTAAAAAGGGATGTATTTCTGAGATACTAATTAGTTCTGAAGAAACCTGTAACAAGAAAGCACAATTTTTAACTGCCGAACCACAAATTTTATTGGAAAAAGCAAGAGGAGTTAGCATCTGAGTTTTCTTTGTTTATTTCTTCTTCTTAATAAAGTTTGCATTTTTGGTTAAATTATTCTGACTCTAGTGCCCTTTCATTTATGCAGGAAGTTTTTTTTTTTCCCTGGAGCTAATATTAATACCAAATCATATTTTGCAATATATTTCCTTAATAAGTGAAATTATTCATTCCATACCTTTTCTGGCCTTTTACAGCAAGGGCAAATGTAAATAATGAATGCATTTATTTACTGAGTAAGCGAAATGGTATTTAACACACACTCTCTCTCTCTCTGTGCCAAACCGCTCGTCCATCCATCCATCCATCCATCCATCCACAGCCACTTTTCCTATTTTTCTACATAGGGTTGGGGTGTCACTTCAACAGTGACAATCATCTAGAGCCACTGTTTACACCACCAGGTGGCTAGCCCTGTAGCAGTAGGTCTTCCACACCATACTCATGCACGCTCACACCTATGGCCAATTCAGAGTGTTCAATCCACCAACTGCATGTTTATAGAATGTAGGAGGAAACTGGAGCACCTGGAGGAAACCCACGCAAACATAGAGAGGAGATGCAGATTTCACACAGAAGGCACCCCAGTTTACTGTAAAAAAATTAAAGATCTCAACTGGAAATTGGAAATAGGGAAAGGTAGAACACAAAACATTTGAGTCTCTTTATAATCTAAACAAAATAAGAAACTTCACCATAAAAGAGCAGTTGCAAATGCAAACTAAGAATTATGTTTATTCTTTACAAGTCACTTGAGCTTTGTTATTCATACCACTCAACTGTCATTTTAATGGTGAGGATTGGCCATTGCCAGCAGTTCTCTTATAAGTTCTGGTTAGACAAAGTCATCTCTTTTCTATAGCAGTACAAACAGGTAACAGTTCACAGTAAGCAATTTGTTCTCCATCTATTTCTGCTGCCGAGACTTGGGCAGCCTAATGCTTTCTTCTTCTATTTAAGTCTCTCAGAAGTGAGTGACAGCTGTTTAACAAATGGCAAAGAATTCAGTCACTTCCATTAGGTATCATCCTGGCAGTTGGCAAAGTATAAACAAACAAAACAAATAAGGATAGGTTTCCCTTACAAAGTCTCCTTACTGACAAACTGGAATTTCTGAGCAAAGTAAAAATGTTTTTGTCCTAAACCTCTGTTGTATCAGTAGTATTAGTTTTGTGTCTCACAAAGTCTCTTAAAGAAAAGCAACATTTACACAGTGAAACAAATAAAAGTGGATAACCTTCAGGAGCAAAGCTTTGTGTGAATTAAACAAAAGTTTCTTACTGCTGGTTCAAACAGGCAACATTAAACTTCATCAAGCTGGGAAAATGAGCTCAAAGTTTCATACCACTGACTCAAACTTATACCCAAGCATCTTTACCAAGTGCCTTAACCAACTTGGTTACAGTACAGACCAAAAGTTTTAGTGGAATGCTTTAAGGACAACAAATGATTTCAATAAGCCACAAGCTCCTCTCTTCCTCGCTGCTCCTGTAGGAGATGCAATTTTCCATCTTCTCAACATATCAAGGTGCAGATAGTTCCTAACAACATACCCTTCACTTTCTTCAGATTCTCCAGACTTCTCCCAAGCACATTCAGTGAGTCTGACTCTAGAGCTTATGGCATTATTGTCTTTGGTCTTTGGCTATATAGGTACCTGGTCCAATCCCTATACTTAATCACTTGTTTGACAGGTGAGGGCTTAAAGGGCCAGCTACCTACTATACTCCATCAAATTATAAAACCTGAGAAAATATAAAAAGAAAGTCCCAAGTTGTTTTCAGGGTCATACATGGCTAGCAGTCCTATATTTCCCTAGTAGTACTACCTTCTGGGCACCTCCAACTAATAGCATCATGCTACATTACTACTACTGTATATCTGTGTATGGGTCTGCTTCTTAATTTCAAAATATCAGAATCCCGAGATTCATAAAATTGAAGCCATAATCTTGAGGTTGTGAAATCTCGAAATTAAGAAATAAACTAAAAAAAAAAAGAAAGACAAGTAAAACCATGTTTTGCAGTGGGGGGGGGGGGCAAGACCTCCTGCACCCCCCACACCCCCTGCAACTTAAATATACTAACTCCGAGATCATGCTACAGTGAAGAGAATGGTAACAGACATCGCTATACAGTGTGGAACGGGAACATTACCGTTCGCTTCACTGTGGCGTGATCTAGGAGTTAGTATATTTAAGTTGCAAGGGGTGTGGGGGTGCTTGCCCCCCTGCAAAAACATGGTTTTACATCTCTTTTTTTTTTTTATTTCTTAATTTCGAGATTTCACAACCTCAAGATTATGGCTTCGATTTTATGAATCTCGGGATTGTGATATTTTGAAATTAAGGAGTGGACCCATGTATGTGTGTGTGTGTGTGTGTGTGTGTGTGTGCATATATATATATATATATATATATATATATATATATATATATATATATAGAGAGAGAGAGAGATGTGTATAGATATATATATCTATGGGTTTCTGGTACTTGATCAAAGTACACTGACTTAGAATTCTGTTCTCACATGTGAAATACATTAAAGAACAGAATTATGAAAGTAAGGAACTTCAAAGAAGTACATTTTTTTGTAGAGGGCAAACTTTCTTCAGCCACATCCCTACTAACTTAAATATACCAACTCCAGGATCATACCATGCCAGAGAAAATGGAAAATGCACCTATCTTCACATAGCAAATATAAAACCAATACACTATACAAAACATGTGCAGACAAGTAAGGAAAACAAAACATTTATTTATCCTAGGGCTTCAGCAAAATGCCTTCTAGGGGTCAGACAGAACAAACCTCCATAGATTAACTTCAATTTTACGTGCAGCCCA
Source organism: Protopterus annectens (assembly GCF_019279795.1). NCBI lineage: Eukaryota > Metazoa > Chordata > Ceratodontiformes > Protopteridae > Protopterus > Protopterus annectens. The sequence goes on from NC_056725.1 coordinate 1,707,651,663, forward strand.
TCATTAATTGAATAAACAAATCCATTTCTTAAACATACATTCCATCTAAAGAAGTATACATTTTTTATAAGAGATTTCTGGATCAAATCAACATTTAACCCCATTATGTGCTAATATTCTAAAGTTTGATATGCACATTTATTCAAATTCATTTAAGGCAATTTAAATTATCAGCCCCTTTTCTTGAGGTAATATTTGCTAGCACAACAAACATGAAACAATCTATATTATTATGTATTTGGTCAGCATGGACAACTAAGTTATGAAATCTCATAGTTTTAATATTAGACATATGTTTTTGCATTCTAATGTTGACCTTCCTTTTTGTTTGGTCAGTATAGAAGATGGACAATTGCAGAAAACTGCGTATACCACACAACTACTCAAACAACTGTAATACTGATTAATTGTCATATTGTTTCCATTGATTTGAAACTTATGTCTTTTTAAAACATGTTCACCTGTTATATCTGGAGCACTCAAACATATCTCTCAAATTCACATTCAAATTAATCTGACATTTTAAAAGACAAAATTTCTCAAATATTTAAGGCCCTTGAATAGAAAAGGATGGCTATTTAGGCAAAATTATTTGCAACTTGTCATAGGACCTTAAAATTTCCATTTCTTCTAAAAAAAATTCTTAAACATCTTAAAAGTTTCTAAAAAGATTTTATATTTCATCATATAATATAATTTATTATTACTGTGTACTTAAACATCATCATTTCTATTCACAGTACCTACCCTCAGGGTTAAATGCACACTACTGCCATTTCTCCTATCTCCAGTATTTAGTGATCTCAGACAAATGGTGGACTTACAGTAACTCTAGTCATTACATTTTATTTAATAACTTTTTCAACTGGAATGCATTCAGAGTACATTTTGACCAACCATGTATACATGCACATACATCTGTGTATGTGTCTACATCTATCTGTCTATATCTATGTTTATCTATCTATCTATATATATATATATATATATATATATATATTCTCTCTCTTTATTTATTTATTTTACATTTGTTGACCGGGTTAGTCTGGCTGGGCAGAAAGCCCTTTTTCAGCAGTGACCCGGGGAGAAAAGTTCCATTAAAAGTAACAGTTTAGTGTACAGATTACACATCATATTCTAACAATAGAGTAAGAAACAAAACTACAATATTTACATTACAGTCAAGATTAAACAGTAGTTTAGCAGTAAGGCTTTACAGACCATAGTATAGAAGTAAACTGTGGAGATGAGTGGAGGTAAATAGTTGTTTTTAAAGGACAACCGCACCCACAGACTCAAAAAACATGTTTATTTCTTCATGGTTTGGTGTTTCCTACATTTTAACACCACTCTGGGACTATTTAGAGCTTTTTAGATAGTTTTATGTATAATTTCTGACTCTGACCACATGGGGTGTGGCATCTCGAAATAATTCTGACTGTTTAGTCTGCCTCTAAATATCCCAGAATGCATTGTTTGTCTCCAAAAAATTTGTATCAGATCTGCCACATTTTCCCTAAAGCTCCTGTCAGTGTACTGAATTTACTGGCATTCACTGCTGTGTTATAGTCACCTACTTGTGGTTAAAATTTTATCCTTTTTGAATGACTACTTCAAACACAATCAGTGCAAATGCTACAGAACAGAATTGAAAAGTGCATGTTATTGCTCTTTCTTCTTAGAAATGCTAACTTGATTTCTTTTGTGAAGGCTGAAATCTAGTTCTTCAAGGTATATCCCCTCCCCCTTCACACCTACCTTCCCTAGCTGTCAAAGAGCTAAGGGTAATTTGACCCATTATCTGCATGTGATTGACAGCTCACAGCAGGTGACCAGACTAATCTACTGTTTTCTTGTCAGCCTTTCCTTCCTTACAGTGGGAGACTTTTTGTTGCACTCCTCCTGTCAAATTTAGAACCAAGCTCCACAGCACTGGAAATAATCATTGTTTTGCAAAGCATCAAACTTCCACTTATTTTTCCTTCCTCTGGTTAAATAGCTAACAAATGATGCACTATAAACACAAAATATTTCACAGACTTGCATGACAGCACCCACATGCTTTTTTAAGTGGTAATTTAAGAAAATTACGGTATTGCATACTTCTTGTAATCTGATGTAGCATTGCCGATTAATTGTGATAGACATCTGCTTCTTATGTAAAAACATGCAATTAATGTCTATGCATGGTCATTGCAAATTTATGCCCTTAGTTTTTGCAGCTGTTACTGTGCTTCTGCCTGTACTTTGTCACATATCAGTAGGGCTCTTCAGAAAAAGTGAGATTATAGTTTGACATTTTTGCTAGGTTAAGAGTGGGCTGGGCAAGGCATCTCTGACATCACAATGTGGGAGGTCCACTGGCTCTTCTATACAACATGCAAATCAGGTGGGGGATTACATGACTTTGGGGGAGGAAATGTCCCGGTAGCTACAGCAAGAGCTCTGGCAGATGTGACATCATCATTGCAGAGCCAGCTAGAGATTTTTCAACTTGGTTTTCAAAGTGAAAGTAAAACAGTATGGAAAGGTAGGAAGCCTAACAGGGAAAACAGTTGAGTGGATTAGTTTTTAAAGCTGCATGGGTGATTTTTCAAGGCTGTATCAATGAACAGGGACTAAAAGAGACAGCAGATTGAGCAATATGCTTTAATATTCCATTGTTGTCCATTAAGGTCACACACACAAACCACTCAGAAAAACTGTATGAAAGACCCAACCGAGCTAAAGTCTTCACTGTGTAATACTTTAAACTTCCTGTAGTGGAGGCTCATGTGATATATGCAATGACCCCTTAAGGACATAAATGCCCATTACTTTTATTATTTATAGTCTTTATGGGTAAATTCTGCCCAATAAAGCCAAACAGTCATGCCACGGTTTGTTCTTTTTCTGACATCAGTGCAGTGTAAGTAGATTGTTTAGCTATACTTTAGAAATACAGAGTGTAAAATCAAGTCTGAAGTCCATAAACATTAGGTTACATGCAAACTATCCCAAATAAATTCAAAACATTCTAAGCTAGAGTCTTCCGTATCCCAAGTTTTAGCTTTATTGCAAGTTTAGACTCAGCTCAAGTAGTGCATTTTTTTCATATTTCATAACCTCATTTCTTCAGAATATACCATTCCACTCTCTTCATTCCTGCTAGTAACCTCAGCTCCCTGTTTTGTAACATTTTCAGGCTGCAATGACATTTCTACTCCACTCGTTGCAACACATCCATACTGAAATATTTTAGTGTGCAAGTCTCTTATTTCTAGATCCATACCTATGTCATCTGGTACCCTGGGCAATTCCCCAGATGGGCACACCACAACCCAAAGTTGGGGGCTAAAAAGTAAAAAAAAAAAAAAGGCTTACAGGAGATGAGGTAGGGTTACCACCTGTCCCACTTTGCGAGGGACAGTCCCTCTTTGGGCAGTTGTGTCCTGACAAAAAATTGTAAAAATGGCAAATGTCCTGAGATTTTAGGACAAACTTATTTCCTATATTTTATGTAATAGTTGCATAGAACAGTTATTCTGTATCTAAAATACCTAAATGTTATAATAAACAGAACAAACAACTAAAATGCTACAAGAATAAGCTTTTATTTAGGCAAAAAAGTTAAGTTCTTACCTTTGTACTGACCATGGGTATGTGCCGGCCTGTAAAATCTGATGTTTGCACCAAAAATGTCCCACTTTGGCCATTTGAAAAGGTGGCAACCCTAAGATGAGGTTGCTGAGGTTAAAAAAGGTCCTCCTAAAGTTGAAGCTAAAAAAAGGTCTTTCCAAAGTTGAAACGTAGATGACCAAAAAAACACATATACTAATGCACTGAGCTACTAAATACAGGCATGAATGCAGTATCAGTAATATCACCTGCTGCTTCTTAATTAAATGCCAGTATTGCACTTAGACTCCACCAGCAACTTCAGATCATATCCCACCATCTTCTGCTTGGGACATCCACTCCCTTCTTCACACCAAAGTTACTGGTGTGCTTCTTTCTGCTGGTTCTATTTGAGGTATATTTTTACATAACATTTTAACTATTGTATATTCTTCCCTTTATCATACCCTTAGCCAAATGTTTGTACCTCTATGGCTTTCTAACAGTATGCCTTGATCTTGGATGGACTCTTACAGTCTAATGAAAGTGTCATGAACATGTTCCCCATTTTTTGAGTCAGGCAGAGGCACACCTGTAGGTTTATTCACTTACTGGCTCCCTTCTCCACTTTGATAGGGTTGTCTTTCTAATGATGTATCTTCTTCCCACTGCCTTCACAACTGTTTAAAGTGAGGAAAATATTTCTCTGTTATCATGGCAAGTGTTAAACTGAGAACAGCAGCCACTGCATGGTCTACTTTTCCAAACTTATTGTGTGTTTCTGCCTGAGTAATAAGATATTGTTTCTTATCAGGTAATAAGATATAATTTCTCATGAGGTAATAAGGTATTGTTTCTTATCAGGTAATAAGATATTTTCTTATCATCATAAATGCATAACACTTCTACTACTTTTTTAGTAATTATTTTCTTTTTATGTATATACTTCTCTTTTATCAGTGTTACCATATTGCCCGAATCTAAAGTCTTGGCAGCTCTTTGCCACTAATTAAGGCATTACCATTAATTAACTTGTCAACTGTAGAATAACAGAATACAGTTTCAACAATTTTAGAAGACAATTTATCATATTCTAGAGGCGTAAAATTACTAGTAGCATGTTTTTTTACAAGTCTAACAACGTTACTGTCTCCCGTATAAAACCTAGCTATGTGACCCCTTTCCCCACATTTAAATAGAGTATATCTATAGCTCTTGCTTTTTATTTGATACCAGCATTTGGCAAAGGTTTTCCTACATATCTAAACTTCTCAAATTTATGCATATTTAAATGACAATGATCTTTCTGCTAGCACAATAAAACTTTCAGTCTTTAGGGTCAGTGTGACACACCCATTTCATTAATGCTGTTGGTAAAGACCTCTTGTACTTGTTAATTGTTACAATTTCTATAATTTTTGTTATTATGTTGACTTTCTGGATCTAACTATAAATTAATAATATGCTTTAAATTACATAATTGTGACCCTACCATTTTATTTTGAAAATCTCTAGCTGTGAAACTTTTGAGCTTGTGTCTCTCAGGTAACACCAACTCTATCAAGTAAAACCTTTTTTACTTTATCAGAGTCCTGGTAATTAGTCTCTTTCATGTCTATGAGTGCTGTCAGTGATATTCTACTTAAATGGGCTAAACTCCTGGCCCAGTCAACTTGAGCACATCCATTCTGGTGAGTATGCTACTCAAAGGTGATAAGATACAGCTGGGATCCTCCTGTCTGGTCAGCTGTTTTAAAGGTGACATTGTTCTTGGGGTAGCTATCAACTTAACTATGATCACCATTCCTTCAGCTGCAGCAGTTATAGTCTGTAGTAATTACTCCACTGCACTTATCTTGGCACTTGGATTGATACACAGGTGCATTAAAAAATCCCAACACACAAGACTCCATTTGGGGATATTATACTTGCATTGGCAGCAATAGGTGTCATGACTTTGGTATTAATAACTAGCATCAACAATGCACATATTCTCCACCAGTGTGGAAAATGAATACAGTTGAAATATCAGTCTTTATAAAATGAGTATAGGTTATCATAAACAAGTGCAGATAAGGCAAAGACTTCCAAACAAAATAAAGATTTCTGGGTTTAATAAAAATACACAAACACTATCTTTAGCTCTGTCTGATATTGCTGGGAAATATATATATATATATATATATCAGTATCTGATAGTAGCACTCTCTGGATTCCTTCTGGCAGGAATATTTTCCAGCTTCTTCTTGGAGTTAGTTATTATTACTTTGTTCTTTCTTCTAGCACCACTGCTTGGACACTAAGTTCTCTATCTGCCCGGGCTTGTCTAGCACTATTTTCCTATTATCTCAAAATGCTCATTTAACAACATTGTTCTTCCTAATACAGGCAGGTTCAACTCTTACAGTAATAAACAACTCTCTATTTATCTAACTCACTATTTACATATTTTGGACATTTTTACATTTTAAAGTGTGTGTGTGTGTACGTCTAAATCTTGAAGTTTCAAAACTTTAAACGTCAAAAGGCTGAGACCAGAAGATAGAAGTTTTGAAACTTTGAAAACTAAAGGGAAAAGAAAAGGGACACCCCCTGCTAAATAAAGATACCAACTCCAAGATCTCACCCCAGAGAGGAAAACAGTAAATATACCATTCTGTGCTGTATGTGGATCTCCATTCAGAACGTTTCAAGTTTCAATACTTCGATCTTCTTGTCTTGGCCTTTTGAAGTTTGAAGTTTTGAAACTTTGAGCTTCTTAAGGGAGTCCATACATATACATATGTATACATGTATAGACAGACAGATTCATATATGGTATAATCCAGAAAAGTGAACACTGATAAGACTGAACACTTTTTAGTGATGTAAAATGTGAACATTCATATGATCAAATGTTCTTTTCAGTGATAGTTTTGATGGCAGCTTTTTGCATGAAATTGTGGTGCAGCAGAATAAGAGAATTTGTCCTTACCCTTCTGTTGTGTGATCTTGGAGTTGGTATATATAGAGGGTGTGGAGGTGCAGAGTGGCTTGCCCCCTTGCTAAAACATTACTTTTAGTTTGTGTACCTTTTGATCATTTTAGATTAGCTCTACAATGATTGCTGTTTTTTTATTTGTTCTTTTGAGTAATTGATATTTCATAAGACAATCATTTGTATATATATATATATATAT